>NC_090656.1:172902325-173154825 GCF_040937935.1 Hyperolius riggenbachi | reverse complement strand
GGTACAGATCATTTTCTTGTGATAAGTTGTAATAAAGTTATTAGGGAATAAAAGGGAGGAGCACTGACAGGTGAAAATTGCTCTGGTCCGTTATGGCCCATACTTACGGGCTACAATTGTCGCCGCAACACGCGGCGCGCGCGTGTTGCGGCGACAGGTCGCCCGTGAGTATGCGCCGTCGCACGGGCGCGCACCCCGAACTGCCGCCCGTCGCTGATGTCGCCAGGTGATTGAAAGTTTCAATAGCCTGGCGACAGTCGCCGCCGCAACTCCGCCGCAACTGTCGCTAGTCCGCGTGAGCAACTGTCGCTAGTCCGCGTGAGTACGCGGACTAGTGACAGCAACCTCCATTGAGGTATACGGAGCTTCCGGCAGGGGGGGGGGGGAGGAACGTCGGCGACAGCTTCCGTCGCACCGCTGGTCCCTCTTCCGCGTGTGTACGTGGAGGGACCTGGCGAGGAGCTGTCGCCGGCCTGTCGCCCACACGCTCACGTGTGCTGGCGACAGGCCACTTTTGCAGCCCATGAGTATGGGCCATTAGGGTAAAAACCATTGGGGTTGAACTGGTTAAAGGACTTTCGAGGCGAAAAAAAAAATGAGATAAACAATTGGATCTGTCCTCCTCCTTCTAAAATTGACTTTTAAAGATATCCCGCAGTTTTATTTCATATTTAAAACAACTTTTTAAGCTTTTACTGTTTCATGGCCTTTTCTCAATAACACATTAATTGAAGCATGTCAGGGATAAAATATAATAACTATTGACCTTTTTTATATCTTTCCTGCTCTTAGAAGCCAATTACTGCCACAAAAATGTTTTATGGCTGCAATTCCTCATCAGTGAGGGTTACGCTAGAGTCCGACCCGGACAGGAACTGCCACTTACATACCTGATTTCTAACTTTTTCAGGCAGAGAAAAAAAAAGGAACACAGCCTAGTTATTTGTGTACTAGGCACTCTACATACACATGTCTATCTCATCATGTCACATGTCACCTCGTGAGATCTAGACCTATGCCCACCTCTGCCCATGTGTATGTGCAACAATGGCTCTGACTCACAAAACTGAGGTAAGATTGCCGTGTGTTGGCATAGCAATGTCCACGTTACCCTGGTCACGCGTGTGGCGCTAATAGGTCTACGGGCTGATAGAACTGGTAGAATTGAATTGCTGCCTGCTCACGCCATTCTCGTCACTATTTTGTGATTCAGTGCCAATGTAACATGTACAGTATAGCTTTGGTTACCCTGCACCAACAGGGATCAGCTGCTGCCAGATAAATGTGCTTTCTGCTTGCTTGAAACTCAATGTTAAAAATAGGCCCAGCTAATACAGGACTACAGTATGTGTATTCTGGTGTTTACACTTCGGGAGTGATCAATGCGCGCTTCAGTCTATTTCCTTCCTCACTGTAGCCACATCATAGATCTGATGTACAGATAACATCACAGACATGCGAGTCAGATGACAGTTATGTCACGGCTGACCATGAATGTTTATATGAAGTAATCTTGATATAAACATCCATGTTTAGCAGTGGGAGTTTGGGAGGATCAGGCAGAGACCAGTGGAGCACAGTGTCCCCATTGTATCCCCGTTTTTACTGTTGTGAGAAAGGAATAGATTTGGAACAAACAGCCTGATTCATCAAGCTGCGCTGCTTAACAGCGCATCTTAATGTGAAGGAGCGCCTGCTTTTCCTCCCTTACATAGCAGCGCTCGCTGCTATGTAAGGAACGAGCCTTCCTTAGTTACGCGCTCACATACCTTGCTTACACAGCAACACGCACAACCTTAACTGTGGGCGATCCTGTGAAGTATAGTTATCGCGATACTTCACTCGCGGCTGCTGCTATGTTAAAGAGACTCTGAAGCCATTTTAAAAACTAGTTTTTACCTGTTATTTAGCTTAAGGATGATTGTCAGTGCTAAAACGCCGCATTCCCATGGCAGAACGAGGGTGTTATAACCCCCAAATCCTAGGGCAAAAATCCACGACTTTCAAAGTTGTGGATTTTGCTGCTCGGGGAGGCAGAGCTTAACGCTGTAGCTTTGCCTCCATTCGCATCAATCCACCGCTGATCGCTGCCTCTCCCTGCCCCTCTCAGTGAAAGAAGACTGAGAGGAGTGGGGAGAGGCGGCAATTAGCGGGGATTGGCACGAGTAGAGGCAAAGCTACAGCCCTAAGCTCTGCCTCTACCGGGAAGCGCTCCCCGCATTTTGCCCCAGGGATTTGGGGGTTATAAAACCCTCGTTCTGCTGTGGGAATGCAGCGATTTAGCACTGACAATCATCCTTAAACAGGTATTGTCACCATAAAAATCAAATTTCAACAGCAACTGGTCTGAGTGTATTAAGTGATAAAGATGCTAATCCTGCATTCAAAACTTGCAAAACTTTTTCTGCTGTTATGGTTTGTAGTCATCACATACTTTAGGAGCACTGGCCCTAGTGCCAAACAGTGCCAAAGAGTTGAATGCTGGGAGTTCTTTTGATCTATAATATATTCCTACTCTTCCATTTATTTCCCTGCCTAGCTGCTTATCAGAAACACCCTCTGATTACTTGTGTTTACAAGCAAGGCTGAGGTGACTAAGTGATTGGATGTGTAAATAAAAGAAAAGACAGTGCAGTTGTTAATATACACCTCAGCGGGAGTGTCTGAAGACTCTGGGAGGAGGGCAGCTAATGAATACACAATGAGCAATAGAAGGGAGGGGGGAAAACAAGAGTCAGGGAGGATATGATGTCAGCATTGGCTTAGCAAAATGGCCACTGCCTAGAATAGGATTTTCTGCTTTACCTTTATAATATTCACAGGAATAATTACGTGGATAGCACAATACATCTGTTATGTAAGTAGAAGTAGTATTTATCTACTTATATATGTGTTTTTTATTTCTAGGTTAGCATGGGTGTCGCTTGTTCTTTAAAGGACTTCCGAGGCCAAATAAAAAAAAAAGTTAAATACCTGCATCACATTTGAAGGCACGGAGGACGCCGTCCGCGCCCTCCGTGCCGTTCAGCCGAGTCCCCGCCGCTCTATAGCCCCCCGGGCCGGCTCCCGACCGCACGGCCCGGGTCCGGCTCTCTTGCCTCCACTAACTTGGCCGCATGAGCTGCACAGCTCTAGGGCGTACCCCCCAATCCACGCTACAGGCTGTTTCCTCCACCCCAGTCTCAAGACTTTTGCAGACTCCAAGAGGTTTTCTTCCAAGATTGCCCTGTATTTGGCTCCATCCATCTTCCCATCAACTCTGATCAGCTTCCCTGTCCCTGCTGAAGAGAAGCACCACCAGAGCATGATTCTGCCACCACCATATTTGACAGTGGGGATGGTGTGTTCAGAGGGATGTGCAGTGTTAGTTTTCCGCCACACATAGTGTTTTGCATTTGAGCCAAAAAGTTCCATTTTGGTCTTATCTAACCACAGCACCTTCTTCCACATGTTTGCTGTGTCCCCCACATGGCTTGTGGCAGACTGCAAACAGGACTTCTTATGCTTTTCTGTTAACAATGGCTTTCTTCATGCCACTCTTCCATAAAGGCCAACTTTGTGCAGTGCACGACTAATAGTTGTCCTATGGATAGATTCCCCCACCTGAGCTGTAGATCTGCAGCTCGTCCAGAGTCACCATGGGCCTCTTGACTGTATTTCTGATCAGCGCTCTCCTTGTTCAGCCTGTGAGTTTAGGTGGACGGCCTTGTCTTGGTAGGGTTACAGTTGTGCCATACTCCTTCCATTTCTGAATGATCGCTTGAACAGTGCTCCGTGGGATGTTCAAGGCTTTGGAAATCTTTTTGTAGCCTAAGCCTGCTTTAAATTTCTCAATAACTTTATCCCTGACCTGTCTGGTGTGTTCTTTGGACTTCATGGTGTTTTTGCTCCCAATATTCTCTTAGACAACCTCTTAGGCCGTCACAGAGCAGCTGCATTTGTACTGACATTATATTACATACAGGTGCACTCTATTTAGTCATTAGCACTCATCAGGCAATGTCTATGGGCAACTGACTGTACTCAGACCAAAGGGTGCTGAATAATTACGCACACCCCACTTTGCAGTTATTGATTTGTAAAAAATGTTTGGAATCATGTATGATTTTCGTTCCACTTCTCACATGTACACCACTTTGTATTGGTCTTTCACGTGGAATTCCAATAAAATTGATTCATGTTTGTGGCAGTAATGTGACAAAATGTGGAAAACTTCAAGGGGGCCAAATACTTTTGCAAACCAGTGTGTGTGTGTGTGTGTGTGTGTGTGTGTGTGTGTGCGTGCGTGCGTGCGTGCGTGCGTGCGTGCGTGCGTGCGTGTGTGTGTGTGTGTGTGTGTGTGTGTGTGTGTGTATAGTACAACTAAGAAATAGAACATAAGTAGCACAGATATGAGTCTCATATTGTGTTCAGTACAGGAAAAGTTGAGAAACTTCAGTTATCTATGCAAACAAGCTTCCCAACTTGGGCCGGCTACAGTGCTATTTTTTGAAGCACTTATCTCAACCTGTCTCTCACTGCTTATACTTACCTGGGGCTTCCTCCATGGGCAGTCAGAATCCGCGCGGCGGCCGAGCTGCACATGCGCAGAAGCCCTCGACTGGCGGCCACTGACCGTATTACCGGCAGTTGTAGCACCAGAATGGAGGGGCTGAAGAGGACGGGCAAGGGAAGCCATGGTGCTTATTGATCTGAAGGAAGCCCCATGTATGTACAGTATATAAATAAGGCCAGTGTACAATCTTTGGTACACTTCAAAGTGTACCCCGAGGCTATATGTGACATGAGATAATTCTGTATGTCCAGAGTAAGGCTGCTTTCACAGTTAGACGTTACAGGCGCACGTCAGTGCAGCCTGTAATGCAGCCCACCGCACAGTAATGTAAAGTCAATGGGCTGTTAACAGTGCCCACGTTGCGTTACATTGTAACGCAGCACGTCAAGTTAAAGTGCTGCGTGCTGTACGTTATAAGCGGCTAAGCCGCGTTAGACTGTTTGCACATGCTCAGTAATGTTG
Organism: Hyperolius riggenbachi; assembly: GCF_040937935.1. Lineage (NCBI taxonomy): Eukaryota > Metazoa > Chordata > Amphibia > Anura > Hyperoliidae > Hyperolius > Hyperolius riggenbachi. Next base: position 173,149,808 of record NC_090656.1, on the reverse strand, counting down.
GAGGAGGAGGTCTCCCCTCCTCCTCCTTGGCCAGCCACATGGCTAATTAATATTCACTGCACGGTGTGATGTGCAGTGTTTACTTCCTGGAGCAGCTGCTCTGTGCGGCGATTGGCTGGCGGGACCACGTGATGCCGCATGCGTCCAAGAGTACGCATCACGGACGCCAGAGTGAGCTGCATAACGCGGCTCAGCCTGACGTCCACGTCTAACACCACCAGGCATTGCGTTAGGGGCACGTTATGCGACCATAACGTCCCCTAAAACGCAACGTCCTGGTGGGAAAGTGGCCTAAAACATTAGTAACCAAGCTGTTTATTTTTTGGGGGGCTTGTTCACACTGCAGGCGTTTTCAGGTTTGTTTTTTTTACACACGGTGGTTTTTAAAACCGCCCACCAAACGCTCATACAATGAATGTCTATGAGAAGGTTCATATCAGCGTGGGTCGTGCGCTGTCCGTTCAGTAAAGCGGTGCGTGGACCATATTTGAGGCCATTCCGCATAGGAGAAACGCAAAACGCTCTAACAAAATCGCTTTGTGTAGCAATTGTGTTCGCGTTTTTAAGAATAAATACATTGGGCCTGATTCACAAAGTGGTGCTAACAGTTCACGCTAGTGAAAAGCCCTTTATCACGCCTAAACTCTGTTTAGGCATGATAAGTTTAGGTGTGGTAAGTTTAGGCATGATAAGTTTAGGTGTGATAAGTTTTTAGGCGTGATAAGTTTAAGCACCAACTGGGTTAGCACCACAGTGCACAGCTGATCAAAAGTTTTGCGCTAGCAAAGTCTGGTGCACTTTGCATAGAGTTTAATGACGCTGCTTTGCGTGCAATCTAAACTTATCTAAACTTATCATGCCTAAACTTATCATGCCTAAACTGAGTTTAGGCATGATAAAAATGGTTATCACGCCTAAAGTCTTTAACTGGGTTATCACCGCTTTGTGAATCGAGCCCATTGTATTTATTATTTTCCAGGTCAAGGAGTTCACTTCCTGACTTGCATCAGGGAGTGAATTACAAAACCGCTCGGAAAAAAATGCTTAGAAAACCGCTAAGCACAAAAACGAATCGCCTACCCAAGCGCCGGGAATCAAGAAAAAAAGACGCCTCAAAACTGCCCAATGCGGACGGACACGTGAACGGAACGCAATGTGCACAAGGCCTTAGACATTGAATTGACAGCTTCTGTCTTGTTAGTAGCTTGTAGGGAATATAGTAAACATCACTGATAGGATAATTACAGCCATAAAAGTTTTCTTGGTAGAATACAACTTCTGAGGGCAGGGATAGGACAAGGTCAACAGTTCATGTATTTTCACTCTGGGTCACTTAATAGATTGCTGCTGATTAATAATAATTATCTGAACACTTGTATAGTGCTTATCTCCTGTCGGACTCAAAGCACTCAAGAGCTGCAGTCACTGGGACACACTCAAGAGGCCACCCTGCAGTGTTAGGAACTCTTGCCTTGAACTCCTTACTGAATAGTAGAAACATTAAAACATTCAACCTACTTTGTGAATGTTTAAATATAAAAGAGAACCATGGAATACTTAAAAAAGTCATTTTTAGGATAGTAGGATAAATATAATTGTCTATCTCACCAGTTAATTTTCAACTCGGGTTCACTTTAAAAAAAATCACTTTTCATGTGATGTGTACATGAGTTCCTTATGCCACTAACAACAGGTTAGGAAAAAAGTTCACTGAACCAAATGTGAAAAAACCTCAAATTAATATGGAATAGAAAAATGATTGGAGGTTACACTGATCCAGAACCAAAACTAAAAATATTTGTGGTTGAGCTGGAAGTGGGATGTGCATGCAGTATTCCTCTGCTAGTGCTGTTTTTAAAATGAACCTGGTACATGATATGTAAGATGTATGTGCCTCTGCATTTGCCATCCTCTGTGTATGTGGGTGGGAAGGTGGATTCCACTGAAATGTTTTTCCTAATTTTAAATTGCCATTTTACAGTGCTTGTTTTTAAATGTCGGATTTCTATGTTTCTATGGCCTCAATTCACTAAGCTTATCTCCTGAGTTTCTATAGTTATCACCATGGTGATAAGGCATGTAGTATTCAGGAAACATTTTACCTCAGGCAAACTGTGTGGAGGTAAGTTTTTTCTTGCCTTATTATCTCGAGCATGATCTTAGTGAATTTAGGCCTATGTGCAACAAAAATAAATACTTTCCACACATGTGGCCCTGGTCATGATGCAATAAACTGTCATATTTCTTCCTAGAAAAGAGTTGGCCTAGGTTACTTGAAGAACTATTACAGAGTGCCCAGATATCCCCCTTAGGGCCTGTTTCCACTACACGCAGATTCTGCATGCAGAAAACTGACTCCAATGAATGTCTATGGACCTGTTTCCACTGAACGCGATTTTTCTGATGCAGATTTCCCATAGGCATTCATTGGAGTCAGTTTTCTGCATGCAGAATCTGCGTGTAGTGGAAACAGGCCCTTACTTAGGCTTAGTTCACTCTGGAAACATAATCAATAATCGCTTAACAATTGCGATTTTGCAATGCCATTTGCAGTGTTTTTTTGCACATTCCTTAGAGCTGAATTGCACCGAAAAATCAAGACTTGTGACACTGTAGTATGGCTTTGCTAACAATCTGCAAGCACAGCACAGTCGCCCCCAGGTTAAATCAGCCCTAAAAAAGCTATACTAAAAATAACCTTTTTAAAACAGGAGATTTTTGCAATTATTCAGGTTTTTGTGAACAAGAAATATCTCCCATGATGCATCACTACTGAATATGCAGATTAGCGCCATGGCTGCCCCACAGGAAGTGGGGAAGGGCAGAGAAACTAAGAGAGTCCACCCCCAGACTTGTCCAAGGCCCAGGGGGACCATTTACGTTGCCACCAAACGAGATACCTTAACTGTTGCAAATTTTCCTCCCCGGCTGCAAGGCTGTGCATGTCCTGGGAGCGACAACACCAAAAGTAGAGGAGGGGAGAGGGAAAATACAGACAAGCCCCCCAAGTGTTGCCACCACTGGGAGACAACAGTTTTCGCTGCTCTGAATCAGGGCTATGGTCTCTCTCTACAGTGTTTCATAGTAATAAACAATCAATGTCAGACATGGGTTGTTAAATCCATTTATATGCAGCCAGTAAAAGTACCTGATGTCAGCTTCATATAATCCTTTCACAGCTGCACACAGAGATGGGGAAGGGTAACACTGCTGTATGAGCCAATCAGGCTGTACTGCACAGTGCTGCCAATATATCTGTAAAATGGATAGCAGGATGAAGTAGCAGAAAAAAGAGCTAATTGGCTGCCGATTTGCTTTATCCTGTCAGGGGGGAGAGGCCAGTTCGTGTTGCTCAGCTGCAGAGAACGAGAAGACGCAGAGCTGCTGGCTGTTCTGTTTTGCTGGGCTTAATCTATGAGGTGTATTCCTAGTAGCAAAAATGTATCCACTGTTTCCTTTGTTGTCCTAAACATTTTGCCAGTTATTTTTTATAATATTTTGAAAAGCAGAATAAGCTGGAAAAGTGGTGAAATTACCCTGACATGTTGGAAACTCCACTGGTATGCACTGATGAAAAAGTATGAAAAGCATCCAGCCCCTTCCTGCTATTTTTAAGAAAAAAGATTTTCACAACTTTATAAACATGGAGACTAGTCTTGGTACACATGTAAGCTGACAAATCCTCTGAGTTCTGGTAGAGGCACTGCAGTCCTGTGCACTGCGAGAGATTCAATCTGCCAGATCACTTCACCTGAGCGCAGACCGAGGTTATTGCCCTGCTTCTGTATATATTAAAGGATACCCGAGGTGACATGTGACATGATGAGATAGACATGTGTATGTGCAGTGCCAAGCACTCAAATAACTATGCTGTGTCCTTTTTTTTTTTTTTATTAAAAGAGTTAAACATCAGGTACAGTGGGATGCGAAAGTTTGGGCAACCTTGTTAATTGTCATGATTTTCCTGCATACATCGTTGGCTATTACGAGAAAAAATGTCAGTTAAATATATCATATAGGAGACACACAAAGTGATATTTGAGAAGTGAAATGAAGTTTATTGGATTTACAAAATTTACAGAAAGTGCACAATAATTGTTTAAATAAAATTAGGCGGGTGCATAAATTTGTCATTTTATTGATTCCAAATCCTTTAGCACTAATTATTGGAACTCAAATTGGCTTGGTAAGCTCAGTGACCCCTGACCTACATACACAGGTGAATCCAATTATGAGAAAGAGTATTTAAGGGGGTCAATTGTAAGTTTCTCTCCTTTTTTTAATTTACTCTGAAGAGTAGCAACATGGGGTCTCAAAACAACTCTTAAATGACCTGAAGACAAAAATTGTTCACCATCATGGTTTAGGGGAAGGATACAGAAAGCTGTCTCAGATATTTCAGCTGTCTGTTTCCACAGTTAGGAACATGTTAGGAAATGGAAGACCACAGGCTCAGTTCAAGTTAAGGCTCCAAGTGGCAGACCAAGAAAAATCTCGGATAAACAGAAGCGACGAATGGTGAACACACAGACCAGCACCAAAGACCTACAACATCATCTTGCTGCAAATTGAGTCACTGTGCATTGTGCAACCATTCGGCGCACTTTACACAAGAAGATGCTGTATGCAAGAATGATGCAGAGGAAGCCTTTTCTCCACCCACAGCACAAACAGAGCCGCTTGATGTATGCTAAAAGCACATTTGGACAAGCCAGCTTCATTTTGGAATAAGGTGCTGTGGACTGATGAAACTAAAATTGAGTTATTTGGGCATAACAAGGGGCATTATGCATGGAGGAAAAACAACACAGCATTCCAAGAAAAACACCTGCTACCTACAGTAAAATATGGTGGAGGTTCCATCATGCTGTGGGGCTGTGTGGCCAGTGCAGGGACTGGGGATCTTGTCAAAGTGAGGGACGCATGGATTCCACTCAGTATCAGCAGATTCCGGAGACCAATGTCCTGGAATCAGTGACAAAGCTGAAGCTGTGCCAGGGCTTTATCTTTCAACAAGACAACGACCCTAGACCATTTTTCTGGGGCTCGGAATAGGCTACAGATCCTCACAAAATTCATGCAAGCCTATGATAACGGATAGCGTCCAATCCCACTAGCCTTTTTTTCCCATAGATTCCGGATCAACTCACCTGTCTTCAGTGTTTTCCGCTGCCATTCAAGTCTTCCACCACTGCTTGGCTGGAAGACAAGCTTGGTATACACCTCCGAGCCCCAGCAGAAGCATAGGCTTTTTGTTGGATTGTAAATTCGGAAAACTGTATACTCACCTTCGGTAGTTTTCCTTTCCTGGTGATTGTCCATGTCAGTATACTGTGGGCAAAGCCCCGCCTCCTTTGCCCTATTAGGACCTCCCAAATTTATAAAAGGCCCCTTCCAGCCCCATACCGACATTCCCGTAACTAGACGAGCCGACAGCATAGGGCGGGGCCGTATACTGACATGGACAATCACCAGGAAAGGAAAACTACCGAAGGTGAGTATACAGTTTTCCGAATTCCCTGGTGCTTGCCATGTCAGTATACTGTGGGCAATAACTAGACACGAAACAGGGTTGGGAATGCTGAAACAAATTTAATCTAGATGAACATCACATCAGACTACAGAATTCATAGCAGAGGAAATCACTTTCTTTCCAAACTCAATTGAAGATAAAGAACTGAAATCAACACAATAATGCTTAACGAAAGTATGAGCTGACGACCAATTGGCCGCTTTGCATACTGTTGCCAATGATACTTTACTCCATATTGCCCAAGAGGAGGACATACTCCTAGTCGAGTGGGCCTTAATGTCTTGCGGGGGCTCCAACCCCTTTGCATTATAAGCCTTCTGAATCAGTTTGACTACCCAAGTAGCCAAAGTCCTTGTTGATGCTGCCTTCCCCTTCCTATACCCAGATGGAATAATAAACAACCGGTCAGTATTTCGGATGTCTTTGGTTGCGAGCAGGTAAGATTTAACAGCTGAAAGTACATCTAAGGCATGAGGTTTTGAGGGATCCTCCTGAGATACAAAACCTGGAAGTGTCCACTCCTGGTTTACATGAAACGAGGAAGTTACTTTTGGTAGAAAGGTTTGTACTGGTAACAGAACTAACCGATCCTCATAGAATACTAGATAAGGCTCTTTGCAAGACAGAGCCTGTAAGTCCGACACCCTTCTACCAGAGGTGATAGCAATCAAAAATAAAACTTTGAATGACAAATTTTGCAAGGTTGCAGTTTCATTTTGAAATTCTTTCGATGAGGCGATGAATTCTAACACTAATGGCAGCTCCCACTTGGGGAATCTAGGCTTAATTGGGGGTGTCAATTTTATGGCAGCTCTAAAAAACCGAACAATGAGTGGATGGGATGCCCATGAAATTCCTGAGACCGATGATATGGCTGACACATGTCTCTTCAGCGTAGAATAAGAGAGATTCATGTCAAGCCCTCTTTGAAGAAATGAAAGTAAATCAGTCACTGCAATATTATCAATAGAACCTCCATTAGCTTTTGCAAAGACACAAAAAGAATTCCATATCCGGTTATAGGCATTAATAGTTGTTTGCTTCTTTGATTTAAGTAGAGTATCCACCACTAGAGATGAACATCCTAAATTCAGTAACCTAGCCCTCTCAAACTCCAGGCCATCAAATGAAGTTTGTCCGAGTTCCCGTGTATCACTGTCCCCTGTGACAACAGGTCTTTGATCTGCGGAAGAGGTTTGGGATCTTTCATACTCATCTGCAGCAGAAGGGGAAACCACGGCCGGTTCGGCCAAAAGGGAAGGATTGCTAGCACCTCCATCCTGAGAGTCGTTAGCTTCTGCAGAAAGCGAAAGATTAGTGGGATGGGCGGAAAAGCATATGCTGTTCTGAAGTCCCATGACTGCGTCAGTGCGTCTATTCCCAGTGCCCTGTGGTCCTGAAATCTTGAGAAGTAAAGAGGGGTTTTGTGATTCTTCATTGATGCAAAAAGATCTACTTGCGGAATACCCCATTCCTTCACTAAGTGATGAAATACTTGCGGATGGAGGGACCACTCGTTGTTGTCCAGACAGTTGCGAGACAGATAATCCGCTTGCTGATTCTGTGCCCCTGGAATATACACCGCTGAGATGTTCTGAAAGCTCTTTTGGGCCAAGGCCATTAGAGGGGCCACCTCCTTCATTAATGAGGTGCTGTGTGTGCCCCCCTGACGCTTCACGTATGAAACTGCGCATACATTGTCCATTTGAAGTTGCACTGATTTTCCCCTCAATAATGGGAGGAAGTACAACAGAGCCTGAAAGGCTGCCCTGAGCTCCAGTATATTCGACACCACATTCTCGCTCTGAAGATGCCAACGCCCTTGCGCCATGTGCTGTTTGAATACTGCACCCCAACCAAAGCGGCTGGCATCTGTGGTGACAATCTGCCACTGCAGAGGAAACAACTGACGATAATTCTGTAGGTTGGCTGTCTTCGTCCACCACTGGAGTGACGTTTTTACTTTGCCTGAAAGAAAGATGTCCTGAGACATGCTCTGTCTGTCCCACTGTCTTAAGAAGTTCAATTGAAATGTCCTGAGGTTCCAGTGTGCCCATGCAACCATTTGAATGACGGATGACATCAATCCGATTACTTTGAGACAAACCCTGGCTGACACATAGTTCTGATGCAAGAGCGACATCACAGTCTGACGTAAGAGTACTTGCTTCTGTTCCGGTAATGATATTGACCCCTGGAGAGTATCCAATTCTGCCCCCAAGAATATCATCCTCTGTGTGGGGGTTAATTGGCTTTTTTCGTAATTTATGATCCACCCGAAGTCCACTAGTGTTTGAATCAATACCTGCTGATGGGTCTCTAATAGTTCTTTCGTAGCAGCCAAGAGAAGGATGTCGTCCAAATAATGAAGAACCCGAATCTTCTGAAGACGAATAAGCGACACCACCTCTAGAAGTATTTTCGAAAAAGTCCGCGGCGACGTGGCCAGCCCGAATGGCAGGCAGACGAACTGCAGGTGCAAATGACCTACCGCAAAACGAAGAAACCTCTGAAAATCCTGGTGGATCGGCACATGAAAATACGCATCCTTCAGGTCTATGGACGACATCCAATCTCCTGGCTGAACCGACATTGTGATAGATACTAGACTCTCCATCTTGAACCTGGGAACATGGATAAATTTGTTTAGTTTCTTTAGATCTAACACCGGTCTTAAATCTCCTGATTTCTTCTTTATGAGAAACATTGGCGAATAAAAACCTGTATTTCTTTGATCTTCCGGAACTAAACAGACTGCTTTTTGATTCATAAGCTTTGTGATATATTCTACCAGGACCAATTTTTTCTGAGTTGAACCTGGAATCTTTGTCACCACCAACTTGTCTGGAGGAGGGTCTCTCTTGAAACGCCATTGGTGACCCATAGAAACTGTATTCATAATCCAGTCGTTCTTTGTGTTTCCTGCCCAGATGTCCCTGAAGTATGATAGCCTGGCTCCTACCGGGATATCTTGGACGGGCCTTAACTCAAAAGGACTTATTTGACTCTTGTGGGTTAGTAACTTTTGATTTAGCGGCTCTTTGAAAAGGCTGGGAAGACCTCCAATTCCTTCTATATTCCTTTCCTGGCCTATAGGACCTAGAATCTGAAAATCTGTTAAAGGACTGTCTCTTGGACTGAGGGTAGCGCAGGCTTCTGAATTTTCGGTCTTGGGGCAACAGCCCCGACTTTCCACCAGTGACCCTTGATATAGCAGCGTCCATCTTGGGACCAAATAAATTCTTTCCGTCAAACGGAATCCTTGTCCACATCTGTTTGGACGATGGATCCGCCGCCCACGGTTTAAGCCATAGTGAGCGTCTGGCCATAACTGAATATAGCATTGACCTACTACCACATCTTATGGAATCTACACTCGCTACTCCAATAAAATCTGCCGCCAAAGATAATTCCTCCAGTGCTAGTGTAATATCCTCTATTTTACCAGGGGTCTGTAGAAGTCTATGAATATCGTTAATCCAAACTTTCAATGCTTTAGCTATGGATGTTAAAGAGATAGCTACTTTAACTGATTCTCCTGACGACAGATACGCTCTTTTCAATTCGTGATCTATTTGACGATCTAAAATATCCCTGAAAGATATCGAATCCTCCAAAGGAAGAGTGACATTGCGCACGATTTTCATGAGTGAGGCATCCACCAATGGGTTAGTCTGAATTAAAGAATCATCCCCGTCTGAAAGTGGGTACATTTTTTGCAACTTATTTCTGATAGATGGCTTTTTAACCGTTTTTTCCCACTCCTCAAGGATTAATTCTTTAATTTCATCCATTAACGGAAAAACAACACGTTCCTTATTCAGATGCTTATAGTATCTTTTCCTCTTTTCCTTTGGAGAAGAAACTACATCCTCCCACTGTATTGCCTGTTTAACACGAGACACAAAAGTGGGAATTAATGAAAAATCAAACGGAACTCCTTCCATATCAGAGTCTGAATCAGAAGATGAACTATCATGAGAAGAGAATCGAGAAGCAGCCGACTGAGGAGACTTCTGTCTGACAGATAGTTCTGAGACCGTATCTTTAACCACTTGCTTAATTAGAGAAGATACCTCTCTATCTTCCCTGGCAATGTCCAAGTGACACAGTTCACATACTTTCTTTTTGGGTAATGAACTTCTACCACAAATCCAGCACTTATTCTCAGGTGGAAACGAAGGTTCCAGAGATGCTGATGTCTGAGGCAACTCAACCCTAGTCTGCACATCCACAATTTCACACGAAGAATCCTTTCTTTTATTATAAATTGCCTCTGCAGCATGAGACCTGGAATGATCATCCACAGAATGATCCTTTAACACATTTCTGACTGGTGATTTTATAGCTGCTTCAGTCTTGCTAGAGTTCTCCTTAGGAATATCCTTTTCAAATCTTCTATCTCTTGAACTATCACTTCTGGAATCCTCCTTGTGATGCCTGTCAAATTAATGACAGCACATCAGTAACATAAAGGAACACCATAATCTTCAGCTCATTTAATCATACTTACCACCCTTACCTATTTTTAGATTTGGACTTCGTATGCGAAGTCGGATACTCTCCTTTATTCCTCCCCATCTGTGCAGCTGAAACAGAATGGACTAAAATTGGTACCATAAAGAACATACCGCTACTATCCCTAGCTACACTAACAAAACAAGAGACCAATGCATATGAGACAAGAACCTGGTTCAAATACCCCTATTAATATTAAACATCCCCAGTACTGACAATCAATCTAACAGGCAAGTTCCTGGAGAAACATAGCAAGCACAGTAGCCAACGGAGTGGCCTCAAAAAGAAAACATAACCACCAATGTCCTACCCGGTCGCCGTCCCTTCAGACTTGTCCTCAGTTCGATCTGCCACGCTGGGCGTCTCTCTGATGCTGCTGGACGCCATACTGCCTGCTCAGCCAGCTTATATCCTGCATCCACAGGAAGTTCCGGTTTTGCCCTCAAGCAAGATGGCCGCCGGAGCCTCTATGCCCTACTTCCGGCCAGCAGAAACATCAGGAAGTCTCGCGCGTGTTCGCGCGAGAGTACAGAGAGCAAGGATAGAGCCTGGGCGCTCAGAAGACCAGCTGCAGGGGAGAAAAAAACCCGCAGTACTATTTAAGTACAATGCGGTGCGCGGAACTTCCGCAATCGTCCCGGAGAGTAACAGAGGGGACTCCAGACCTCATAGGAGCCTTTAGCAACCTAAGGACTGGACCTCAGCAGGGGAGCCAACCTGCTGGAGACCGCAGAGCGGAGGTAAGGTATTAAAATTTAGGAGTCTGCTGGAGGCGAGGACTTCAAAAGGAATGTCGGTATGGGGCTGGAAGGGGCCTTTTATAAATTTGGGAGGTCCTAATAGGGCAAAGGAGGCGGGGCTTTGCCCACAGTATACTGACATGGCAAGCACCAGGGAAAGACCAATGGGAATTCTCCCTAGCACCAGGATGGTTTCTCATTGGCCCATGATATGCTGTGAATGCTCTGTTGTGCATCTGGTGTAGTGTGAACCTAGCCTAAGCTATCGTTCTCAGTGGTGCGTTGCAGGATAACAGATGCTCTGTAACACCGCTTACCACACTGCAATGCACCACCTATGTGATGTTCACAGTGCGTTAGGAGTGTTACGGTATAATGGAGTGAAGCGTGAAAACATGCTGCATCCAATGTGTTACCGCAAAATGCACATGTTGACAGTAGAGCAGACTTTTTATAGACTGTATGCTGCACTGTATGCAACGCAATGCATGAATAACATCGAATAGCAAACACTTATCCCATCAAGTTCATTTTGAGGGTTAAGAAGCACACTTAATGATTCAAAGATTTCAGTTACTCTCACACCAATCAGAGTTGGTAACATTTAAAGACATCATTTTAGGACTGGAACCCACTACAAAGCGATATCGCTAATCGCAATCGCTAGCATTTTTAATTCGCTTTTTGTAAGCGATTTCATGAGCGTTTTCTGTCGATTTTGGTAGGGATTTTAAAAAGTGTAAGCATTTTGCCAACGATTGTTTAGCGATTAGCGTTTTTAATTCTGATTGGTCCTTTCAATTAATTTTATTTTTTTTAAACTGTGCAGTAATTTAAAAATGCTTGCAAAATTGCTCTGTGTAGGTTTTGATGAGTGATTACGCCAGCTTTTATGTATTTTACATTGCAGAAACGCTAAATGCTAATAATGCTGCATGTCCTGCATTCGCGATTTTGGTATTCACAATCGCTCCAGTGGAATTTGGCTCATCCATTAACATTAGCTGAGCATTTAGGGAAGTTGCTAGCATTTTGAAAACCTCCCTAAACGCTCACAAAATCGCTCTGGTGGGTTCCAGCCCTTAATGTTACATACATGACTGAGGTCTGTGTAGCACTTTAACCACTTCCAGACGACCCGCTGCATTAAAACGTCCTCTTGGAGCTTCTTAACAGCTCCAGGACGTTTTAATGCGTCACTCGCTCCACTTGTAAGAAAAAAATTAAACCAGTTAAAAATACATAAATGGTTGTCTTAGCGCTTTTTTAATATGTATTTTATGAGGGTATATTCCTGTTATTTTACTACATAAGGGCTTGTAATTATGGACTGGACACACACACACACACAAAAAAACAAACGAAAAATTACACCTATATTTCCAAATAATATACTGTCGCCATACCTTGTGATAGGGACGTAATTTAAATGATGTAATAACTAGGACAAATAGACAAATACAATATGTGAGTTTTAATTATGGTAGCACGTTTTATTTTAAAACTATAATGGCTGAAACCTGAAAAATTATTTTTTTTTCAATTTTTTTTTTATTCCTGTTAAAATGCATTTAGAAGACTGTTAGCAAAATATATTGCCCAAAGAAAGCCTAATTGTTGGCAAACAAAAATAAGGTTTAAATCATTTCAGTGTGACAAGTAGTGCTAACATTATTGGCGAATAAAAGGGAGAGGAGCGCTGACAGGTGAAAATTGCTCTGGTCCGTTAGGGTAAAAACCCCTTGGGGGTGATGTGGTTAATGTAGATCGTTAGTTTGCATTCTCATGTAATGTTAGTCTAAAAATTATTCATTATTTCTGTTCAGTTCAACGTTTACCTTATGTTGTACTGTTTTCTGTTAATAATTGCTTTTTTTGCCTGTATTGTGTTTTATAAGAAAAAAAAAGTTTTGTTAACTGTTGTAATGATATGTTTAATTGCACAAAATGTAAATGAAAACATATCTGCAAAAAGTATTGAATTATTATATGGGGAGTCGGGATCAGAGGGATTTGCTCCTCAGATGGGTGTTTAGGAAAGTCTGGCTCTGAAGATACTTCTTTTGATTCCTGGGGTACAGCTGGCAGTTTAGAAAAGAACAATGGTTACCTGTAAACAGCAGTATTTCTCAACCAACCTCTCCTTCATCCACTGAACAGAGCAAACACACCTTACCTGGTGTCCGATTACAAAGTATGAAGTATGTTTTCTTTGAAACACTCTAGAAGCAGGGTTTCCCCTGAAATAAATATTTTCTTTTTGAGTTCTAAACCAGAGTTTTGGACTGACACTTAAATGTATTATTCTATAAGCAAGCATATCCTCTGATTAGCATTCTGAATTTGTCATTAGTCACCATTGTCACATAGTCACATGCAGTGCGTTTACAATGGCAGTGAAGCATACTTTAACCACTTAGCAACCTCTGCCACGCTTATCTACGCCCCTTTAAAATTCACCTGAGTCACAGGGGCGTAGATAAGCAACTCCTGTTTATTTTCCTGCTGTGCGCGATCGCGTCCGCGTTCGCATGCACGTGGATGCGCGTACTCGTCGGGCACCCGCTGGTCCGTGATTGGCTGATGTGAACATGTGTTCACAAAGCCAATCAAAGTGCTTGCAAGTCCAAAGCCAATGACAGTGCTCATTCATTCAGAATGTGTGTAAACATTGCATCAGTCACTATGCTGTTACAGTTACTGAGATCACTCGTGAGAGGATCTCTGATAACTAATGCTGAATACACACGGTTCGTTCCCGCATCGAATGCGCCGCTCGATTCCCGACAAATCGATTATTCCCGAACATTTCCGAGCGCATTTCGATGATTTTTAGGTCGATTGCCATGTAAAGTATGGCAAATCGACCTAACGATCCATCGAAACGCGAATCGGACATGTCGGAAATAAACGAATCGACGGGAATCGAGCGGCGCATCGACGGGAATCGAGCGCGTGAACGAACCGTGTATATCCAGCATTACACAGCATTAGTGAGGTTTTTTTAAAAATAAATTATACCCCCATTAAGCCCATTAACCCTTGCCTTCCTGAAATGTTAAAATTGTTGTGGTTTTTAGGTGAAAAATCCTGTGGTTGAGAAGTGGTTAATGGTATTGTATGCTTCACAGTATAGCCGCACAGCACTTTTTAACGCGCGGTCCGTTAGGTTGTGCTGCAATAAGCACAGTGTGAAAGTAACCTAAAGCAGTGGTTCCACCAATTAATGAATTAAAATTGAACTGGGCACTCATTCGAAAGCCAATGATTTTTTTATTGCTCTACTATGATAAAATAAGCAAATTAAGAACATGCATATCTTGCAGGAAGAGGGCTCACCTGTTAACTAGGTTAACCACTCAAAGCAATCTAGTAACAGGACAAGCCTCTAGCCTGCAGGGTAGCGACACATTTATATAGATTCGGCCCTGAGCGGTCACCTGAGGGATCTAGTCCCAATCCCTGCTGGGTAACTGTCCTTGTACATGTGTGTGAGACTTAAAGCGGAACTGAAAACTGTATGAAAAATAAGAGTTTCACTTACCTCGGGCTTCTGCCAGCCCCCTGCAGTTGACCTGTGCCCTTGCACTCCTAGACCGATCCTCCGTTCCCCTGACACGGCTCTCTTTTTTTTCCCGTAATAGAGGTCGACTTGTAATTGCGCCCTGGACGTGTGTATCCTAGTACGCATTTCTGTAGCCAGGAGCGCCCTGCGCAGGCGCAGTACGAGAAAATCTCTACTGTGCCTGCACAGTACGCGTCCGGCTACGGGAGCGTGTACGAGGAGGCGCGCGGCCAGGGCCGCATGCAAAGTGAAAGTGCACCATGGCGTGGGACCACAGCATCGCTGCGTGGGAACAGAGTGGCTGCAGGGGGCTGGCAGAAGCCCCAGGTAAGTGAAACTTATATTTTTTTTAAACAGTTTACAGTTCTGCTTTAAAGAGCACCTTAAGTGTGCTTAACAATAAATGAGAAGTGTTTAAGGGTAGAAACACACTAGGCAGAATCGCATAGGTGTTTTCCGCTATTCTGCCTAGTGTGTTCCTAGCGTTACGCTCGTACGTTAGCTAGTTAAGTGGCTGGAAATCCGCCCTTCTATTGGTAAAACCACCATGGAGTAGCCACCTACAGCTTTGTTGCAAGCGGCCCGTCCCCAGCTGAGTGGCCTAAAAGGCCAGTATATGATTGTCAGTGTGCTACAGGAAACTTGCTATGCATTGCCATTAACCCACAAGCGTGAAATCACCATTCCTGGATTTCCACGATAAGAAGATACCGTAGTTAAAGAGAACCCGAGGTGGGTTTGAAGAATATTATCTGCATACAGAGGCTGGATCTGCCTATACAGCCCAGCCTCTGTTGCTATCCCAAACCCCCCTAAGGTCCCCCTGCACTCTGCAATCCCTCATAAATCACAGCCACGCTGCTGACAAACAGCTTGTCAGAGCTGGCTGTGTTTATCTCTATAGTGTCAGTCTGCTGCTCTCCCCGCCTCCTGCAGAACTCCAGTCCCCGCCTGCATCCCTTCCCTCCCTGCTGATTGGAGGGAAGGGTCGGGGGCAGGGACCGGAGCTATGCAGGAGGCGGGGGAGCAGCTGAGACTGACACTACAGATGTAAACACAGCCTCACAGCATGGCTGTGATTTATGAGGGATTGCAGAGTGCAGGGGGACCTTAGTGGGGTTTGGGATAGCAGCAGAGGCTGGGCTGTATAGGCAGATTCAGCCTCTTTATGCAGATAACATTCTTTAAACACACCTCGGGTTCTCTTTAATAGCTTATGTTACACTTATAAGATTAGATCAGCCATGTATAGCCTTTTCTCCACATTATAAACCTTGCTGAACAAGTGTTCACACTTGCCGAATGGATTTACAAGCATAGGATAAGTTCACACTATGGGTGTTATGTAACACCTGTGCTATGATGTTATAGCATAGACATAACTTTTCATAGCACCCAGAATTGCTATGGCAAAGTGCTCATTAACCACTTCACCCCAAGGGTTTTCACCCTAACGGACCAGAGCAATTTTCACCTGTCAACGCGCTTCCCTTTCATTTGCCAATAGCTTTTACAATACTTCTCACAACAAAATGATTTATACCTTGTTTTTTTCACCACAAATTAGGCTTTTTGTGGGTGATACTTGTTTTCAGTAATCACTTTACTTTCTATGCATTTTAAAGGGGAAAAAAAATACACAATTTCCCCCTATAGTTTTAAAATAAACAATGCTACCATACATAAAACCTACACATTTATCTGCCTATTTATCCTGGTTATCACAATATTTGAATTATGTCCCTAGTACAAAGCAGGGTGACAATATATTATTTGGAAGTACAGGTGTATTTTTTTCTATGTTGTGATTTTCATTTTTTCATTGCACACTACCAATGATTACAAGACCTTATATGCAAAAATAAGAGTAATACACCCTCATGGCATATATATTTAAAAACCGGAGTGTGAGGAAACGCGGAAAAGCCGCCGTGTGTACTAACGGCAGGACGGCTGATTCCGCGTCCAGCACAGCGGCTGGCATGCGGAGACGTGCGCCTGGCACCACGAGAGAACGCGGAAAAGCCGCCGCAGGTACTGACAGCAAGGCGGCTGTTTCCGCGTCCAACGCGGCGGTTTGTACGTGGCATTTGGTGTGGCTGGGCCTGTTAGTTCACATAGGCGGATGGAGAGCTACGCGCGCGCGGCCCAGGTGTCAGGATCTTTATACCAGCAGGGGAAGTGTCAGCTGATCAGGAGGATCAGCTGATTCCTGCTGGACTCATGATTGGCTGAGTGGCTTGGGCGGGGCGGCAGACTCCAGCAGCTATATATTTAGGTTGTTTGTCAGTTGCTGGTTGTCTGCCATTGCAAATGCTTTATGTGTTAGCACACAGACCTCAGTCAGATCCCACAGTGTGTTAGAACCGGGAGGACCTGGGAATTCACACTGAGCTAGATTACTCTCATATGTTATGCTATAGACTAGTTCCAGGGTGTTGTGACTACGGACCTCACACCCAAGCCTAGGATACTGTGTCAATGCTATGTTATGCTATAGACTAGTTCCAGGGTGTTGTGACTACGGACCTCAGACCCAAGCCTAGGATACTGTGTCAATGCTATGTTATGCTATAGACTAGTTCCAGGGTGTTGTGACTACGGACCTCACACCCAAGCCTAGGATACTGTGTCAATGCTATGTTATGCTATAGACTAGTTCCAGGGTGTTGTGATTACGGACCTCACACCCAAGACTAGCACTGAGTACTTGTATTACCTTAGCCCGCCTCCAGGGTGTAGAGAGCTAGGATCTCACATCCAGTTAGGGCAAGTCTGTTCATCTTAGCAGCAGGGCATCCTGCAACCTAGCCTAGGCCCCTCTCCTAGTGAGCCTTTAGCCTATAGGGATTCACCCACAGTCTGGGGTGAATTCCTTTCTTCTTCTAATCTCCAGCTCCTCTGGTGGTTCTCACTCAAAGTGCTACTGTTACACCAAACACTCATATCTCAGGTGTCCAGAGGTTAGACATACCTGGATTATTGGTGATTCTGCAGGTCATCCATAATCTGGTGTATATCTGCATTGCTGGTGATTCTGCAGATCACCAATAATCAGATTCTCTCTGCGTGTTGACACCAATCGTTACACGGAGTCCCTAAAGTAACTATGTATTCTCTTTTCAATTCTGCCACTTTGTTTTTTTACAAGTGTTTTATTTTGGTACAAAGTATATGAAAATAACAATTTTATTGCTTCTCATTCAATTTGCCAATAAAAAATTCAGATGTCATAGGCCTCAGATCTTAAACACCCCAAATTCTATTATCTCGCTTGTCACGATAGGGTATATAATACCCTATATACATAATCAGATAGCTTTTTGGCTACGCAAAACACTACCATTAACAGCAACGATTGATTTTTCTAGGCAATTTTTTTGCTCCAAAAATAATACAGTCGTTACATTGGGAAGAGCTTTTGAAACCTCTAGCACCCAAACGCTAGAGGTTTCAAAAGCTCTTCCCAATGTAATGCTATGGTTTTTTTTTTTTTTTTTTACAAAACCTCATTGCTCCAGTGTGCACAGACACATAGGATAACATTAGCAGCAGATTTAAAAACTCAAAACGCTCAGAAAAACTCCTCTGGTGTGCATCAGGCCTTAAACGCTAGCAAAATAGCTCCGTGCAAGTTCTGATGAGCGATTACGCCAGTGATTATATAGGTAGAAAAAACAACGTTTTGTAAAAAATAATACCTTTTAATGGCTAACTGATAGAGTTAAATGATGCCAAAGATTATATACATTACATTGAAGCGCTAACGCTAACAAAATGCTGCATGTCCTGCGCTTGCGATCTTGGGAATCGCAAACGCTCCAGTGGAAGTTGGCACATTCGTTAACATTAGCTGAGCGTTTTTGGAAGTCGCTAGCGTTTTCAAGCGCTCCTTAAATGCTCTGAAAAGCGCTCTTGTGGGTTCCAGCCCTAACTGCTTATCAAAGCCCACCTGATGTAAGAGGGATATGGAGGCTGATATATTTATTTCCATTTGTACAATGCATATTTCCTTACAGTCCTGCTAATACTCTTCTTCTAATAGGCCCAGTGCACACCAAAACCACTAGCAGATCCTCAAAACGCTAGAGGTTTTTGAAGCAGATTTTCAGAGCGATTCTAGGTATGTTTAGAGAGGTTTTCTAAACATGCCTAGCGTTTTCTGGAGCGTTTTTGTGTAGCAGATTTAATATATTGCACACCAGAGGAGTTTTTCTGAGCGTTTTGAGTTTTTAAATCTGCAGCTAATGTTATCCTATGTGTCTGTGTACACTGGAGCAATGAGGATTTGTAAAAAAAAACCATAGCATTACATTGGGAAGAGCTTTTAGAGGTTTCAAAAGCTCTTCCCAATGTAATGCTATGGGGTTTTTAACAAAACCTCATTGCTCCAGTGTGCACAGACACATAGGATAACATTAGCAGCAGATTTAAAAACTCAAAACGCTCAGAAAAACTCCTCTGGTGTGCACCAGGCCTTACAGTAAAGCTGTTATTTGTTACAGCTACTGTAACAAAAAACACCTGGAAAACCGCTCTGATCTAGCGCTTTTCAGAGTGGTTTGCGCTTTTCCTATACTTTACATTGAGGCAGAAACATTTCTGCAAACCGCAAAAGTGCTGCAGGACCCACATTTGCGGTTTGCTAAAAACCTTAAACCACTGGTGTACACCAGCCCTTTGAGATACATTAGCCAAGCATTTTCACAGTCGGAAGCGGTTTGCTGATCGCTTCAAAAACCGATCGGTGTGCACCAGGCCATACTTTTTGCCATAGGCCCTGAACAAGCTTGCAGATCAGATGTTTCTGACTGAAGTCTGACCGAATTAACTGCATGCTTGTTTCGGGTGTGTGATTTAGGCTGGAGACACAACGCAGAGTGCTTTTCAGATCGTTTTCGTTTTTTTTTTATAAAACCCTCCCATTGGTTTGCATAAACATCACAGTGAAATCGCAGCAAAATTGATGCGATCACGATTTTTAAAAAAATCGTGATCACAGCTATTTTGATGCAATTTTAATGTAAATCAATGGGAGCGTGTTTTAAAATGAGTATTGAATACATGAGTGTTGCCAAGCTACAAGGTCTGCCTGTAATTATTGCAGTGGAATTAAATTACTTAATAGTTCACAGTGGGTATAATTAGTAACTGCTGTGTGATTTCGTTTATTTATTTTTATGCTTAATGAATCCCAGGTGAGCAAATGCCCAGAGGAGAATGTCATCCTGCTGAAATCAATTGCAGGTTTCTTATACAGCACAATAATATTTATTATTAGTATTATTATTATTGTGAAGTTTATCTGAAAACAGAGATTTTGTTCAAAGATGCTGTTCAAAAATTGTATAAAAGCAGCACCCCAGATAGTTTAAAGGGAAACTGAAGTGCGCAAAATACGGAGGCTGTCATTTTTATTCCCTTATAAACAATGCCAGTAGCCTGGCTGTCATGCTAAACTTTTGACTTAAAGAGGAACAATCGTGAAAATCTTTAAATTTAATACAAATACAAATAAGAAGTACATTTCTTCCAGAGTAAAATGAGCCATAAATTATTTTTCTCCTATGTTGCTGTCACTTACAGTAGGTAGTAGAAATCTGACATTACTGACTCATTTTGGGCTAGTCCATCTCTCCATAGGGAATTCTTAGCATGGCCTTTATTCTTTACAGTCCCTGTAAAATCTTTATACAAAGATGCTGGCCAGCCTCCCTGCTCACTGCACACTATTTTGGCAGTTGGACGGAGCAACTGCCATTCACTAAGTGCTTTTAAAAATAAAGAAAACCCTGAGAACCCCCCATAGAGAAGATGGGCTAGTCCAAAATCTGTCGGTAATGTCAAATTTCTACTACCTACTGTAAGTGACAGCAACATAGGAGAATAGTAATTTATGGCTCATTTTACTCAGGAAGAACAAACAAAAGTTTGCTTTCTTAAAACAGAAAGAATTTGCGATAATTCAGGTTGGAGTGAGCTTGAGATGACACGTTATGTGGACGACGTGCTGGTTGTGTGGCAGGGAGGCCTTCAGGAATTTGGGGAGTTCATAGAGCACCTCAATGTGAACAGGATTAATATGCGCTTTACGTCGGAAATACACGATGGGGGGGCATGCTTTCTGGATTTGACAATCAAACCAGATGGGACTAAATTGATCTGTGAGGGCTACAGGAAATCCACGGCCGTCAATGCATTACTGCATAGAAGCAGTTACCATCCTGAACATGTGAAGGCATCCCTGCCATACGGCCAGTACTTACGTCTCAGGCGTAACAACACCGATCTGGGTTCATTTGAAAAGCAAGCAGGGGAACTCACCACACGCCTACGGGC
Organism: Hyperolius riggenbachi; assembly: GCF_040937935.1. Taxonomy (NCBI): domain Eukaryota; kingdom Metazoa; phylum Chordata; class Amphibia; order Anura; family Hyperoliidae; genus Hyperolius; species Hyperolius riggenbachi. The sequence goes on along the minus strand of NC_090656.1, from coordinate 173,129,113 downwards.
CAGGGACTATGATGTTGCTGCCCTTGAAATGGCAAGGGGTAAAGCCAGAGATAGGGACAGGTCCACCCTCCTAACTAGGCAGCCCAAACCCGATAAAGGCGGCTCCTTCACCTGCACATTTGACTATACCCCCATGAGCAAAAGGTTATCCCAGGTAATAAAGAAAAATTGGTCACTTATAACTAGGGATCCTGTACTGCATAAGACCTTTCCCGACCCCCCTCGGGTGGTGTATAGAAGAGCCCCAACCTTGGGTGACATCTTGACACGGAGCGAGTATCGCTCGGCTACGCCATCGAATTGGCTAAGTAGTAGACGCCCCAAGGGAAACCACAAATGTGGTAGATGTAAATACTGCCCACGGATGATGGAGGGTACTAACCTAAGAATGGGGGGAGTACAGTGGGAAGTAAGAGCCTTTATAACATGCCAGACCAGGTTTGTTTCCTACGTCATCTTCTGTCCCTGTCAATTTTTTTATGTGGGCAAAACCACCAGGCCCCTCAAGGAGAGGGTGGGGGAGCACTTCAAATCCATAAAATCAAGGAAGGGGTGCCCACGCCTAATTGATCACGTCAGAGAGGCCCATGGAGGTAGGGCGAATTGTTTGAGATTCGCAGGCCTTTTGCATGTCACTAATCCCAGGAGGGGAGGCAATAGAGACCAAGAGCTCACCAGACGAGAATCCCGGGTGGTTCTACGTATGGGGGCGATGGGGCCTTTGGGCCTCAATGACAGACTGGAGTTGTCCTGTTTTTTGGACCCCTAGGGCACAGGGCGGTCCCATACTGGGGACTGTGTGTGCCCTGGTGGGGAACTTGTGCCTTCGTTCCCCCCCCCTTCCCCTCCTCCTACCGGGTTTTCTCCCTTTCCCCTTTTTTTCTGCTTTTCCCCACCTGCCTCTCTACCACCTGACCCTGCCTATTCAATCTTTGACCTAGACAGGGGTGCCCCTTTAAGTCCTGCCCTATCCCCTTCCTGCCTGTCCCTCCTCCCTTTTCATCTCTTCGTTCTCCCACACAAGCTGCTCTCTCTCTCAGATCTCCACTCCTCTTACGTTACAACTGCTCCCGTCTTGGGTTTGTGCTCGAGGGTGGCGCCCCGCGATGCACGGGCACCCGTCCAGGGGACTTGGACTGAATGGGGGTAATTTGGGTGGCAGGTGCAGTATATGGACGAGAAAGGTGGACAGAATTTGTCACCAACATTTTGGTGGCAATGCCACCTTTTCCTGCACAGAGGGAGGGAGAGACATCACAGAGGGGAAATGGAATTGCCCCGGTGATTGTCCCCCCAGATGCATGAACTCCTCCTTACATGCACTGTCGTACCCGATGCACCTCTGTCCCACCCCTGGGGGGTCCTATGTGGGTCGCTGAGTGCCACTGATTCCTGAGGACCCTGTGGTCTTCTCATTCTCCCTGTTGCGTATTAATGCTCCCAGCTTGCTCCTTTCAGCGAGCATTGGGGGAGCATACCTCCTGCCATCCTGGTCCCAACCCTGATATCCTGGGAGGAGGAAGTGCATGGGTGGGAATTAGGATAGCCCCTGATAGGGTTGTGGGACAGTTTGGGTTGAATGCAGCCCTTTAATTCCAGGGGTTTCCCTCATGTATTTTGTGTCCTCCTCCACATGCCTTCCTCCACCAACATGTTGATTTTAGATTGGGAAATGAGGTGGTTTTTTCTTTTTAAACAAACAATATTGAATAAAGGCGAAGAAAAGGAAATTTCTTTATGTTAGCGAACAAAAAGGAACTCATGGGGTATAGATATGACCATAAGAATGTATACAGAATGGAACGGAATGCACTTTTTCACTATGAAAACTTTTTCAATGGCACTTGGTTTAGAGTTTCCTTTTAAGTTAATACGTGTCAACATGTTCTCCAGCACGTCACAGCCTGTTAGTCACTGGTTTTGCAGCACACAATGTTGTTAACGTAGCACACTGATGTTTCATTCGCCGTAATAAGGCGATCCTCCCCCTCCATCACATTCATTGGCCCAATAGGGAACAGCCCCTTCTGTCATTCACACCACATGACGTGGCCAGTCCCCTTCTCCTCAGCCCAACCACTATCACATCTCAGTTCCAAGGGCTAATGACGAGCGTGATGGGCTGGGCTTCCTGTCTACATTACGGAAGTCCGTACACGCCGCCATTGCCCAAGGACACACGCACGCGAGCAAGCGCCACACCGGCGCGAAACGGCTGTAGTGCCGTCCTCTCACCCCCTGGTCACACCTCCGCACCCGTCCGGGACACAGGTCAGATCCTTCCGCTTTTTTATGCTGTGAACCTGTATACCATGATGCATATACCTGCTGGTAACAACCTGAAATAAACAATGTGATTGAAGGACGCAGTGCACGGACTGTCTTATATGTACTACAAATCTTCAATTGCCCATGCTAGCCTTGATGCACGCCTCCACACATGCCACTGAGCAGGGAATCATAACGGACGGAGTTACTATTTAAAGGTGCAGGGACCTAATTCCACCCCCATCACTGAGTGCCAGGCACACCTACTCCTTTTGTGAGCTTGAGATGTCTCCCAGGGCATCACTGCTGAATATATGCAAATTAACCATTGCACCCTTAGAAGCTAAACACACCTCCAGAACCGCTGGAATGCAATGATGTGTCAGCTTGTTAATTTGTACAGAGCCATAATATTCAAACATGCATACAGACTGTTTCGGATTGTTTGATCCTCATCAGTGCATGGCATGGATTAATTTGGCTCTATGCAGTAGGGCTTGTAACACCGAGAGGGACAGACTTTTACTAAGGAAGAAATGTACCGTATTTTTCGGAATATAAGACGCTCTGGAATATAAGACGCACCTATTAGAGGGCAAAAATCTGGGGGAAAAAATGTATACAGTATATACTAAACCTGGTGCGTCCATATTCCAGGAGCGTATTGTACAGTACATGTTCTCCCCATTGTCCTCTTGTGTCCACTATGTGTCCCTTTCTGTCCCCCTGTGTGTGGCATCCCTTCCTGCCACCTTGTGTGATCCTCTTGCCCCATGTGTCCCCTCATGTCCTGTGTGTCTCCTCCAGCCCCCCTCTGTGGTCCTCCAGGCCCCTTGTGTCCACTCCTGTCCCCCTGTGTGTGTCTGTGTCCCCTCCTGCCCCCCTTGTGTGTGTTTCTGTTTCCCCTTCACCCCCCCTGTGTGGTCCTCCAGTCCCTGTGTCCCCTTCACCCCCCCTGTGTGGTCCTCCAGTTCCTGTGTCCCCCTCCTGTCCTCCTGTGTGTGCCCCCTCCTGTGCATGTCCATGTGTGTGCCCCCCCAGTCCCCATCCTGTCCTCTACCCCCCCCTCCCCCATGTCGAGCTCTCCCCCGGTAACAATAACTGCAGAGCAACTCACCTTTCTATGGATTCCAGCGCTGTGTAGTCTGCTGTGTGGTCCTCCGGCTCCAGCATGTCAGCTACACCTGTAAATGAAAAGTTAGCACAGAGACACTCACCTACTCAGCGGCGGCGGTATGATCTGCAGACATCTCGTCCCGGGAGGCTTCCCCTAGTGACGGCTCCTGCTAATGACTCACAAGCTGCGCGGCTCCCCCTAGTGATGGCTCCTGTTAATGATTCAATGAGTCATTCCCCATGACTCAATGAGTCATTAGCAGGAGCCGTTACTAGGGGAAGCCTCCCAGGAGAGATGCAAAGAAGAAAAAAGGTTCTGAAGGGCACACCATCAAAGTAGTTGTCGGGTGCTTGACACTGGGACATAGGCAATGTCTCAAGTAGAATTATGGAGAAATGTGTCAGCACACCGTTTTTCCTTCAAATCAAGCTCTTTTATTGAGCCATGCGATACAAAAGGTATAAAACCGACAATTGTTTCGGGGGCCTCACAGGGTCCCCCTTCTTCAAGGCGTAGTTACAAGGAGAGATGTCTGCAGATCGTGCTGCCACCGCCTCGGCTGCCGCCGTGTAGGTGAGCGTCTCTGCGCAAACTTTTTATTTACAGGTGTAGCTGGCATGCTGGAGGCGGAGGACCACACAGCAGACCACACAGCACTGGAATCCATAGAAAGGTGAGTTGCTCTGCAGTTATCGTTATCGGGGAGCGGACCGGCAGACCACACAGGGGGACAAGGCAGGGAGTCCCCGACAATGCGGCGGATCGGCGGTTGGCATCGGCAGGCGGTTCTGAAGTCGGGGATTCCCTGCCTTTGGAATATAAGACGCAGGCACTTTTTCTTCCTATTTTTGGGGGAGAAAAAGTGCGTCTTATATTCCGAAAAATACGGTACTTCTTCTTTGTATGTGTTTTAGATTTAAAAAAAAAAGGTAGTTTTACTTACCTGGGACTTTTACCGACCCCCTACAGCCACCCTGTGCCCGTGCCAGCTCCAGTTAAAGTGTAATGAAACCCACAATTTCTTCTTTGCTCTAGAAGATTATTTACAGCATATAATATACTAACACATTTTTATTTTATTTTATTAAAACAGCATTCAAAGGGTTAAATTGCAGGACTGACTTTTTCTCCTGCAGGGGCTGATGCATCCGAACTGGTGATAACCTTATCTTGTGTTTACATTCTTCACTTGATACAATTACCCTTTTGGGGACCGGCTGCCTAACACCCCTTAAGGACCAGGCGTTTATGCATGGGGGGCGTGTTTGGGGGGTCAGGCAGCCGGGATCCCCAGGGCTGCGTGCCGGGCATGGTGTCCCCCTTAAGCCAGATGTCCCCCCTTTCGCCAGCAGCCTTCACTCACCCTTCCAGGCTCCAGCGATGAGCCCCAGTAGCCCCCTCTGCGCCGGCCGGCATCTCTACTCCTACTGCTGCTCAGTACCGGGTCGCGGCTTGATGTCGTCATCAAGCCGGGACCCGGCACTGATATCAGAGGGAGCAAGGGAGCAGAGATGCCAGCCAGAGCAGAGGGGGGCGCTGATTGTCGGGGGAACGTCAGGGAGGTGAGTGGATTCTCTTCTCCCCCTACCGCAGCAGCTCTGTAAGTGATCACTACGATCCGCCAGCGATCGTACTGATCACGTTTTCAGCAGCCATACGCGATGGCTGCTGATCACTGAGGGAAGATGTCAGCTGTCATATGACAGCTTAATCTCCCCTCTCGGGTGCGCATCATCACGTCAGGAGCGAAAACGGCGGGCGGCTTAGATCCTACGCCGCATCAGGCTAGAACAGCCACAAGTGCGGCGTAGGATCTACCATGGGCGGTCTATCTATGAACAACTGACAGTGTGGTTTGTATATATGGAGCCCTGGTGGGGGTCTTTGTAGTATAAAACTATATTTCCTTCAAAGCGTACATAGATGAGACCATTAAGTTTCTGTATAGTACAACAGAAAGGCTGTATATGTTTTGATTTATGCTTCTTTTTGCATTTCAGGTTGACTTGACACCTTAATCATGGAAGACACGAAAGGCCAAAATGTGCCTCTCACTTCCTCCAGCCCTGGAGATGCCACCAATAAATCCAGCACAGGCTCAGAGAGTCCTCAGGATACCATGCAACTCAAGAAAGAGATATCGCTGCTCAATGGAGTCTGTCTTATCGTGGGCAACATGATCGGCTCAGGGATCTTTGTATCTCCTAAGGGAGTTCTCATTTATTCAGCCTCTTATGGGCTATCATTAGTGCTTTGGACAGTAGGTGGTATTTTCTCAGTGATTGGAGCTCTGTGCTATGCAGAACTCGGTACCACAATTACCAAATCAGGAGCCAGCTATGCATATATTCTGGAAGCTTTTGGAGGATTTGTGGCCTTCATTAGACTGTGGACTTCTCTGCTTATCATTGAACCTACCAGCCAGGCGGTCATTGCCATTACATTCGCCAACTACCTGGTGCAGCCTGTCTTCCCTACTTGTGAACCTCCCTATGTGGCTTCTCGACTCATTGCTGCTGCTTGCGTATGTACGTAAGACTCTATATGATGGTATATGTTTTTAAAAAGTCATGACATTACTAAATCATCACACTTTAAAGCTCACTACAGACCAAGGTTATATTGCCCGAACTTAGTAGTAACACTTGCCCTTTCTGTATGGCTGTGTTAAAATTTTTGGAGTACTAAGTAGCCAACCAAATGCCACGCCTCTGATTTGTGGACAAATACTTTTAATGAAAAACTTGGCATTATGTAAGTTGGTGAATTGGGGTACATGTAGAGTAGATGGGGTAGATGTAAAGGCTTAAGGGCCCTTTCACACTGGAGCCATGCGCTAATTTTATGACACCCTCCAGAAGGAGATTACTATGTATTAACGCGGTAATCCGCGAAGACCTGTTTTTGGTGGTGCAGTGTGGCCTCTGGGTCGCACCACCGCCGCCAATCGGTAGTCTGAAACCAGCCTTACTCTTAGGGAGAGGCCACAACTAAGTCCGCATAAAAAAAAATGCTGGTGGTTTTACCTGGATGATTTTTCATATCGTGTGCTTGTCAGCCATCATAGACTGTCGGCACCAGCTTGCAGTCTATGGGAATCATACATCCATATAGTATGAGGGCCAACAGATTTTGAAAACTATGAACAGATTGAGTAGATAAGCTCTCATACTACATGAGAGAGGTTAAACTGGACAATCAAAAGTGGATGTGTGTACACACCTTAAAGCTTTGTATACAAATATAATGGTTTTTAGCTGAAGTGGTTGGTTTGGCCCGCCTTGGATGAGAAACTAGGATGTGTATAGCAGCTGTAATAACTTAACAATGCTTCAGCAGTTAACTCCATCCAATACTATTTTCACTTGCTTTTTATTCACCTTCTAGCTTCTGTACCTGTCAGGGAATCCTCAGTTCAGCCAAAACTATGGCCATTACATCCTCTGTGGGCAGAGATACCAACTGCTATAGAAAATGTTTTAGTATTATGTATGTAGCACTGTCATTTTCTGCAGCACTTTACAAGTTCATTAAACAATCCATTTAATTAACAGCTCCTCAATGTGACTCACAGTCCGACTCTCCCTGATGCGATGCCAAGAGATCCAGAATGTGCTGGATCATCTCAGCTGAGTGCAGGCCGAGAGCATTGGTCTCCTTCTCACTCCTTCCACTCCATCATGCACCAAACGCTGTCTTTCCTCCCCCACCATTGTAATAGAACACGCCACTAGTCAGCTGTCTGGTGGCGCATCTGCACAGCACTCGGCTGCAAACTGTCACCTGAAGGATCGGGTCCCGAACCGTGCGGGTGATTGTATTTGTGGGTGTATACGCACCTTAAAGGATACCCAAAGTGACATGTGACATGATGAGATAGACTTGTATGTACAGTGCCTATGCAAATAACTATGCTGTATTCCTTTTTTTCTTTCTCTGCCTGAAATAGTTAAATATCAGGTATGTAAGTGGCTGACTCAGTCCTGACTCAGACAGGAAGTGACTACAGTGTGACCCTCAGTGATAAGAAATTCCAACTATAAAACACTTTCCTAGCAGAAAATGGCTTCTGAGAGCAGGAAAGAGATAAAAAGGGGAATTTATTATCAGTGAGGGTCACACTGTAGTCACTTCCTGTCTGAGTCAGGACTGAGTCATCCACTTACATACCTGATATTTAACTCTTTCGGACAGAGAAAGAAAAAAAGGAACACAGCATAGTTATTTGTGTGCTAGGCACTGTACATACACGTCTATCTTATCATGTCACATGTCACTTCGGGTATCCTTTAAAGGGAACCTTAAGTGAAGCAAAGCCGTTTGACTTACCTGGGGCTTCTTCTAGCCCCCTGTTGCCCTTCTGGTTCCTTGCTGACCTCCTGTTCCTCAGTTATGCCCCTCTGAAATCTGTCTGACTGAACCCTGTCACATAGCTTTCAGAGAGGGCATAAAAAAGCGGATTGCAGCCGTTTTGCCGATCACAACAGCAAACGTGCTCATTTTCCATTTGCGCGATTTATTTATTTGTGGCCGAATCGCAATTGCAGATTGCGCGATCGCAAGTGGTCCTTAAAACTTTTTTTAAGCTTCTGTTAACGTGTTTAAAACTGAATTTAACAAGCATATTTGAATAGATAACATCTCCTCTATTATTTTAACACTTCCTGTACTAAACAGAAAGGGACATTTCTTTAGTAGGACTAGTATTTTATGTACCTATGGCCTTAATTCACGGAGCTTTATCAAACACTTTATCAAACGTTTGATCATTTTCCTCATGGGTAAAATCTAATTTTGAATTCACTAAGGTGTTATAGATTTATTGATCATTTCATCGATAAAACATTCGATAAATCTATAACACCTTAGTGAATTCAAAAGTAGATTTTACCCATGAGGTAAATTATCAAACGTCTGATAAACGTTTGATAAAGTGTTTGATAAAGCTCCGTGAATTGAGGCCAGTGTCACATGTCACTTTAGGTGATCTTTAAAGGACAACTGAAATGAGAAGAATATGAAGGGTGCCATATTTATTTCCTTTTAAACAATACCAGTTGCCTGGCAGCCCTGCAAATCTATTTTGCTGCAGTAGTGTTTGAATAACAGCAGAAACAAGCATGAAGCTAATATTGTCAGACCTGTCAATAATACAGAAATGCCTGATCTGCACATGCTTGTTCAGGATCTATGACTAAAAGTATTAGAGGCAGAAGATCAGCAGGACTTTCAGGCAGTATTGCTTAAAAGGAAATTACTATGGCCTCCGTATCCCTCTCACTTCAGTTGTTCTTTAAGCCAAGCTGTATATTAACTGTGTATATTAACTGTGTATGCAAATGATTACTCAGAACATACCATTGACAGCAGATAGAATATAAAATGTTGATATGCTGTTGCATTCTATGTGATGAGTCTGCATTTATAATTAACTTTCGTTGTCCCTTAGTAATGGTATGTTTGCAGCTATATATAGCTAAGACATAAACACATACCCAGACTTTGAACATGGATGAGCTTGTCCTGTGATCTCCTGGAACAAAGTATATTTCCGCAGGGCATCAACAAAGTGCAGTCTCCAAGTTATATTAGTTAAAGCTGAAGACCCGGCAATGCTCGGGTATGTATTAGGTTGTTGTTGGGTTCGGCCACTTTTTCTAACCTTGACACACAGTCAGTTAATGGCCAAGTTTGTGAGATTTGGGTTCCTTGGCATCAATAATGTGAGAATGGAAGCAGTTTACATTTTCCCATTGAAATCAAGCAGACAAATATGTTTGGCTCTGCCCCTTTTTCTGAATTTGAACCCCAGTCGCCCATTGGCTGTTTGAGGCCACTGCCATTAACAGTGTAAGAATGGCAGCAATGTAAATATTCCCCTTGAAAATCAATAGGTGAATTTTGATTGGCTGTTGTAGGCTCCACCCACTTTCATGAATATTAAGCCCAGTCACCCAGTGACTAACTGTGAAAAGTTTGAGAACCCTGTGATTAACAGTTTAAGAATGGCTGCAGTTTACATTTCCCATTTAAGATGAATGGCTGATATTTGATTGGCTGTTTTAGGCTCTGCCCACATTCCCTGATTTTTATTTATTTTTTTCATTTATTTAGTTTTTTTACCTCGATCCTCTAGTGACCAAATATGCCAAAGTTGGGGAGTCTTTATCACTGTGAGAATGGCAAGCCTTCTAAATATTCCTATTGATGTCAATGGGTGAAAACTGATTGGCTGTTTTTGGTTCTCCCCAGGTGTGCAGGGGGGTACGTGAGACCCCTAAAACTTATCTTCCCAGGTAGTAAAAGATCTGTTTACCAGTTTTGTTAAAATCGATCAGGACGTTTTTGAGTGATGGTGGCACATACACACACTCACACTTAAACCAAGTACTCAACACCCAACGCCAACAGAGGAAGATGGATCCAGCGGTGGCCCCCTGACGAAGAGCATTTTACGATCCATCTTGTGGCCGACGGTACAAGTGAGCGTTCCACGATCCATCTTGTGGCCGTCAGTACAAGCAACGTCACAAGACGGTGCAAATGGGAAGTCAAGTGATTGCGGTATTTTTGCACGGAGTAGTCAGCAATCTTAAATATCCGATTTGCTATGACGGTCATTGACGGAAACGATTGCTCATTACTCAAAAAAACACTGGTCATCAGTAAAATCGTCAGATAAATCACATAGTGGGTATGGGCCTTTTTACATACGTACATCAAATTAAAATATATAATAGATTGCAGTTCACAGTTCGTTCACTATTTTCCCTTACTAATCCTGTGGCAGGGAAGGAATAGTTCAGCCCCCTGAACAGTGACGTGCTCTCTACTGCTTTTATCACTTGGCAACGCACTGCAGAGTGTGTGTCGCGCCTGCGTCATCGGAACCACTTCCGGCACATCATGTCACACCATCGCTAGTGTGGCCAGTCTTGTAGAGAACGAGCAGCAACTGAGAGCAAAGCAACTCGCTAATGTGAAAGAAGCCTTAAAGAACCCAGCCATCCTATTTTTTCTCAAGTTGAATTTATTATCAGTTGGTCCGTCAGTGAAGCAGTTGTCCCCGTACTAGCCTGTCAAGCTTATTTCTAGGCATAGAGGTATGTGCAGACATTACATTTTTGACTTCCAAAAAGACCATTCTTTATTGTTTTGGCTGTCAGTTTTATTTCTGTACTGACCTTGCCTGTTGTGGGCAATAAGCAGTTGGCTGGACTGGATATTTCTGACCATTTACTTTGGCCCATGTTATCACTGCCTTGTAGTATGAGAACTTACCTACAATATCTGTTCACCCTCATAATACTTGGAGGTGGTAAAATTGGGCAATCATTGGCATATCAAAATTGGATGTTTGCCTTTCCTTAAAACAGTGCATGAAGGTAGGCCCAGCTAAATGAGTGTGAATCGTTACTGAATGGCAGCAGACTGTCTGCCAAACTGATCTTTTCAACCAGCATCTGTAAGTGGCTGAATAAAGTTTTTGAAAAACAAACAAGTTTTGTTTTAGAGACAATGATAACCTCCCCATAAAACATACATGTCAAAATCTGGCCCAAAGCCATTACATTTGGCCCACAAGTGGTTTCTCCACTTACATCATGGTTGGCCCACTCTTGACCACTGTGGAAGTTATACTGGAGGTGAAAGCCTAGATCACCTAGAGGATCTGTTTATCCATAACCGATATTACATTTTTGAGCCAATACTGCTTTACAGAAATGCTGGGAGAAGGAAAAATTGCCATGGGATGTACTTATTCACAGGACTATATTCCCTTCTGCAGGAGATCTGGAAGTGTCACTGAATTAAGGCTGGTTTCACAGTGGTACGTTAAAGTCCCACGTTACAGCAGCCAGTAACGCAGCCTAACTCACAGCACTGTAAAATCAATGTTGCTGTTCACAGTAACACTTTGCGTTACATTGTAACGCAGCACGTTAAAAACAAAGTGCTGCATGCTGTACGTTATACTGGGCTAAGCCACGTTAGACTGTTTGCACATGCTCAGTAATGTTGGAGGAGGAGGTCTCCCCTCCTCCTCCGCTGCCAGCCACATGGCTAATTAATATTCACTACACTGCAGAGACTCGTGGTGGGACTGTAGTGTTGTCCAGATCATGAACTAATCGTTCATTTGATCCGGATCTTTTTTATGAGTCGAATCATCCGGATCATCACAATGAAAGATTCGGTTCACAGTGGATGTCTGGAAGAAACAGGAACATACAGAATGTACAGTGCAGGGCAAGTCCTGTCCTGCTAGTCATTTCACCCAGTCTGCTTCCCTAGTAAAATGATTCCGTTCAAAGATCCGGATCTTTTTAATGATCCGATTCAAATGATCCGAATCCTTAAAAAGATCCGGACTTCCTATCACTAACCTGGAGCGGCTGCTTTGAGAGCTGCATAACGCAGCTCAATCTGACGTCCAACTTCAAGACCACCATGCGTTGCGTTAGGGGATCGTTATGCGACCATAACGTCCCCTAAAACGCAACGTCTTGGTGTGTAAGTAGCCTTATAGTATGTTTAACTGTGCCATGATAGCACCATGTTAAAAGTAAACCTGGAAAGTAATCTGCCCTGAGGCCTCATTTACACCTAAAATCGAAAACGCAAGCGGTTTGCGGTTTTGTACTCCCCCCCCCGGCGCTCCACTGCATGATGCGTTTCTGGTTAAAGCACTTTTCCAGAGCGGTTTTGTAATTCACTCCCTGACGCAATACAATGTATTTATTCTTAAAAATGCTCACGCAATCTCTGCACAAAGCGATTTTGTGAACGTTATGCCTTTTTCCTATACCTTCCATTATAGCAAAAATGCCCCAAAAATGGTACAGGCACCGCTTTGCCGACGCACTGATATAAACCTTCTTATAGAGATTCATTGCACAAGTGGTTTATGAGCGATTTTAAAAATCGCCTGCGCTTGAAAAAAGGGCAAAAACTCCCTATAGGTTCGTATACACGTCCGATAAAGATCATTCGTTACGAACGATTCGTGACGTTTACACGATATTCAAATTAGACTGAAAAGATCGTTCGTAATAAACGATTGTGTACACACGTGAACGATATAAGTATAAAGTACTGAACGACGAACGATAAAAAAATGCGTGCGCAAACGGAAGTGACGTTATGACAGGCAATAAGAACATGCGTACTACTCCACAGATAATCATTATCGGACGATCTTTGTACACACTGCAACGATTGAACGATTATCTTTCGAAAAAATCCGCCGGGTTGGATCGGTCGGATTGAACGATAACGGTCGTTATGGTTAAAAAAAAGATTGTTGGAAATTTTTGAACACACGATTATCGGACCGATTGTCGTTATCGTTCGTTTTTGAACGATCGTTATCGTACGTGTGTACTCAGCTTTAGTGTGAACGAGCCCTGACTGCAGTTTCACATCCTACTGGTGCTTCCTCATGTGTATATTGGTGTCTGCTTGAAATTCAGATTTACCTCTCATGCATCTCAACCTGTTTTGCTGTTTATAAATAGGTCACTTGGCGTGCAGTGGATGAATAAATGGATGAATTTGTGGTGATTTCTTTGTAACAGCAGCCTCTCCTCCACAGGTCTCATCACCTTTATAAACTGTGCATATGTGAAATGGGGGACACGGGTTCAAGATCTCTTCACTTACGCCAAGGTCATAGCGCTAATTGCAATCATTATAACCGGCATTGTTAAACTGTGTCAAGGTAAGATCTTCAGTTTTGTATTTGTTGATTGGTGTTTGTTTCGTAATAGGTATTCAGTATACAGTAGCACTGTAATTCCCATGAATTTAGTTGAAAGCATCCCCTGGGCACGGAGCACAGTAATCAGAACCGTGTGCACCTCTGCGCTGGCCATTGATTTGAATGGCCTGCTTGGGAATTTCACATTGTTTACATTCATTTGTGTTTTGGTTTTCGTATTTTTTGCAAAGCACTTTGCCACAACCTGAGAAAATGCACACAATGACGGAAAAACGTGTATGGGAAATGTGGAGGTTGAGAAGCACACACCCATGAAATCTTAGTGGCAGGTGCCGTCCCAGCCTTAAAGGACATCCGAGGTGAAAATCAACTGATAAGAAAAACAGGTACTATTCCGTTAGCCGGGCGCAACCACTAGGTGGCGTTAATTACTATTCCTCCTCCAGGCCGGATAGTAGGGAAAGATGTAACTCTGGTGGAGTTTTATCGCCACCTAGTGGATGCGCCCGGCTAACGGAAAAGAACTGAAAAACAATTGTATCTATCCTCCTCCTGAAAAATGACTTTTTTAAATATCCCATTGTCTCTGCTCAATGACACCTTCATTGAAGTTGCCAGGGCTCAAATGTATTAATTTTTGACCCTTTTTATCTCTTTCCTGCTCTAAGAAGCCATTTACTTATAGGAAAGTGTTTTATGGCTGTAATTACTTATCAGTGAGGGATAAGCTATAGTCTTACCCAGTCCGACCCGTACAGAAACTTGCATGAAAGCTGATGTTTAACTCTTTCAGGCAGAGAAAGAAAGAAGGAACACAGCATAGTTATTTGTGTGCTTGGCACTGTACATACACATGTCTATCTCATCATGTCTCATGTCACCTCGATTATTCTTTAAAGAGAACCCGAGGTGGGGTTCTAAGAATGATATCCACACACAGAGGCTGGGTCTGCCTATACTGCCCAGCCTCTGTTACTATGTAGTGTCCCCCCAGGCCCCCCTGCGCTCTGCTATGTCCCCATAAATCACAGCCGTGCTGTCGACACTATGTAATGTCAGTCTCGCCGCTTCCTGCATAGCTCCGGTCCCCGCCCGGGTCCCTTCCCTCCCCGCTGATTGGAGGGAAGGGACGCGGGCAGGGACGGGAGCTATGCAGGAGGCGGGGGGAGCGGCGAGAGTGACACTACATAGGTGAACACAGCGCGCTGCGTGTCGACAGCGCAGCTGTTATTTATGGGGGCATAGCAGAGCGCAGGGGGGGGGGGGGGGCCTGGGAGGACACTACATTGCAACAGAGGCTGGTCTGTATAGGCAGACCCAGCCTCTGTGCGGACATCATTCTTAGAACCCCACCTCAGGTTCTCTTTAAAGGAGTCATCAGGGAAAATTAATAAAAAAAGTGCTACTTCCTCCAGCCCTAAGCTCCCAGCATGTCCCTCGCCGCAGCTCTGCAGTCAGCCGTTCGCCGCAGCTCCATCCCGGTCCCCGGCGATGACGTCAGGGCGACCTGCAGGTCGGCCTGTACTGTGCCTGCGCGAGCGGCGCTGTCAATCACCGGCACATGAGCCGAAGCGGACTGCACAGGCGCAGAACTACTGCGCCTGCGCAGTCCGCTCCGGCCCATGTGGCGGTGAGTGACAGCGCCACTCACGCAGGCACAGTACAGGCCGACCTGGAGGTCGCCCTGACGTCATCGCCGGGGACTTTCATTGCTTTAGTGTCCCCCTGCATTGAAAAGGAATAAAAATCCAAAAAGTTATTTATTAATAATGTTAAGCCAGATGTCCATTCAATCAACCAACGAATGCTTCGGAGCTACGACGGGTCCCCTTTCGTCAAGGGATACCTTTACAAAGGGTCCCTGCCGTGGCCCTGAAACGTTCGTTGGTCGATTGGACATCTGGCTTGTCAGAATATGAATAAAAAACTGAAATTGCTGAGTGTGCAGCCCTTTTAGATTATTTTGATTTGATAATTGTCGGTCCAGCACCTGGACTACCATATGGTGTGCGGTTCTGTCATGAATCTTGGACCCTGCATTAAAAATGGGTAACACAACACAATGAAAATGTGCCGTTGTCAAAGGGGCCTAAAGCTTGGTACACACCATGCAATTTCCATCAGATAGATGGATCGAATAGAGGCCTTACAAAAGCAAGGGTAGCTATACTCCTCCTGCTGGGACCTTCCTGCTGCTGAGATTTAAGGGGGAAGCAGGTGCTGAGGTGAGTTGTGAATTTACATACAAACAATCAATAAACTTCTGCTCTCAAAACAGGCTCACAGCAACTCTAGTACCATTAGAAACAACTAGGTTGTAAAATTGTATTTGGTTACAAAAAAAAAATAAAGATCTTAGATTTCTGAAATGGACTGCAGCAGCATTTTGTAAATACAGTAGTTGTTTTTATTGCTACTAGAATTCCAGCTTTGAGTGCAGAGGGTTAATGATTGAATGTAATTGGACCACTCCCCCACTCAGCATCTGCTGTCCCTGTAAAGAGTACTTGTACGAAAGTTTTAAATGCAATCAATATAATCCTTATTGTTCCTTTTTGTACCTCAAGGTAGCTTCCAAAAATTGAACATCCCCAGGAAATGGGCATTATTGTTAAACCAGCCCCCTGTTGGCAAAACCCCTTTGGGGTGACGTTTAACCACTTGGCATCCAGACCTTGTTTCCCCCTAATGGACCAGAGCAGTTTTGACATTTTAGCTCTGTCCCTTTTTTTAAGGCTAACTAGGCTTTCATTGTATGGCATTTTTTCCTTTGAACAATTTTGTTTTCTGTGCATTTTAATGGGAAAAAAAAGAGGGAAATAATAGAAAACACACATTTCTCAGTTTTACCAATTCCAGTTTAAAAATAAAAGGCGCAGGCGCATGCGCGGCGCGGACCGATGAGGACGTGATCCCCGGCTGCTCCGCTCCAGCCCTGCATAACCCACTTAAAAACTCTGACAAACGGGCATAAACTCGCCCGAAACTTACAGCCTGGCCCCGTGAAATGAACAGGAGGAAAAAGAAGAACAAAAAGGGCGTTAATCCAGACTCCACAACCTCTGGCACACCCAAGCCCTCTCCGGCCTCCACGCGCTCCACTAAAAGCAAGATGGCGGAGGCTCAGCAAACAGCTACGCATCAGAGCCCGGCTACCTCAAAGCACCGAACCTCGCCCCAACCCAACAAAAAGAACTCACCAGCAATTTGTCCGGCCTGCTACCCAAGACGAACTGGTGGCAAATATCCAAAAAGTGTTCCGGGCTGAGCTCAAAGAGGCGGTTCGGGACTTCACCCTCCAGATGCGGGAAATTGGAAACCGGGTCGCCGACCTAGAAAAGCAGACAGACTCTATCACAGTGTGCCTTGCAGAGGATAAAGAGCAGATGGACAGTCAAGGCACTCAGATTGACACTCTGGAGTTAAAGATTGAAGACCTCGAAAATCGCAATCGCCGCGCCAATCTCAGAATCCGAGGGCTTCCGGAAACAGAGACCGACCTACCGGCAATGGCGCTCGCCCTCTTTAGTGCTCTGCTCCCCCAGGAAGACCCGCAGCAATTCCGCATTATCCGTATCCATAGAGCGCTAGCCAAGCCACCCAAGCCGCATCTGCCCAGAGATGTAGTCCTCAAGCTTCACTACGAGGAAGCCAGAGATCAAATACTACAAGCTGCCAGGAACCTAACATCCCTTCCAGGAGTCCCAGACACCGTCCAGCTATATGCTGACCTGGCTCCGATGACGATCCAGCGCAGAAGACTCCTCCGGCCTGTAACCCTATCACTCCAGAAGGCCTCCATAAAGTACAGGTGGGGATTCCCCTTCTCCCTATCCTTCCAGCAAGGCGGAAAGATTTACACCTGTCGCACCCTAGAAGAAGGCCGTAAACAGCTAGAGCTGGCAGGAGTACAAGCGGAGCCCATGGATATTACCCCCTTACCACAACGAGCCCCGAGACCAGCAAAAGTCTGGACCACCAAAGCATCCCGCCCCCGCTCTCACACGGGAGGCGAGTAAAGAAGCCGCCATTTCGGCCTACGGAGGTCGGGTCTAAAAACTGTAAGTACTATGATGTCCCTTACTTAAAGTCCCCCGGGCGAGTCCACACGGTGCCTAACTTACAGCCCCTTCTCACCAAAGCTCAATAAAGACACTAACATCGCACCAATCTAACATGGGCCTTCCAAGTCGGAACTTGAACGGTCACTACTGCTATATTTCTATTGAAATGCGGCCACCCTTAGCCACTCTATGCAACTGACAATGTTCTTAACCGGAGCATGCCTAATGCTATCTCCACTACACAAAGAACACAAAAAACAACCTTAACCTTTTTGCCTAATTGGGGACGGCCACCCCAACCTTGAACTGTTCAACACCGACTTGTCATAAGCTCTACCTAATGAACAACCGGCCTGAATATTCACAAGTACTGCAGTGGGCTAACGTGATACACTATGAGGATTATCTACACCATCCCACTGAATTGGACTCCCGGGCCGACTTGGGACACCCTTAGACCCACGAGGACTTTGCCCCTCATTTATTCCTCATCTGCGCTATGTATTATAGTTCATGTTGAATTTTCTACCTGTTTTCTCCGTTTTAGGATCACTGATGCATAAACAAACCGCTTGTTTAATATACACCACTGCATGCCATCCTAGTGTACCCTAACTCTTACTGTTACCATGTCGGTCATGTTATAACTAACATTTTACCCTATAGCCAAATCTAGCTGGGTTAATGCAGGCACTGGTTAAAAGTGCTGCCTCACAATGACAATCTGCATGGCTGGAATTCTAATATCCCCGGCTATGCCTATTGTCACAAAGAGCATAAATTGCTCTCAGGGAGCTAGCTCAGCTTATGCGCAACTAGCTCTACCAATTATCATTATGTTATTCATAACCTGTTTTACCTTTTTCTTTCCCCTGGTTGACACAATCTACGAGCTCTCTTTTCTAGTTGCTGAGGTGCAGAATCTCAGGTGCAATAAACAAAATGCTCAAATAGAAAACATGCTCCACCACAAAGATAGAAATGACTTCAATTAATATTATATCCCATAACGCCAAGGGCCTGAACGCTCCAGCAAAGAGAAGGAAGGCCTTCATAGATTACCAAAAATGCCATCCAGACATAATTTGTATCCAGGAGACCCACTTCTCCACAAACTCCGCCCCCAGATATTTTCACAAAAACTACCAGAGATTCTATGCCTCATCAGCAACAAAAAAACATAGAGGAGTGATTACTCTATTAGCTAATTCTCTCCCCCTATTGGTAGAAAAATCGATTGCAGACGACGAAGGCAGATTTATCATTATTCAGGGTAAACTCCAACACACACAAATCTGTATAATAAACCTCTATGCCCCACCGGAGGCCCCAATACAAGCCATAAAGAAAATACTGACCCACCTATCAGATCTAGGACAAACACAAATTATCTGGGCAGGGGACTTTAATGTAACACCTAACCCCGCAATGGACAGATCTACTACTACGGTCTCCCCCAGACACCAACAATTAGCTACAACACTAAAAGGACTGTTGTCTCCATACCACTTAGTAGACACCTGGAGGGAATTTAACCCCAATAAACGGGGCTACACTTTCTACTCACAGGCCCATCACTCCTATTCCCGAATAGACGCCATCATCATGTCATCCTCACTAATCCCTAACCTAGCCTATGCAAGACACGCCTTTGCAACATGGTCGGACCATGATATCGTATGGGCCTCCTGCATCTCACTAACCACCCCTATCTCGCGTCCACCCTGGAGACTTAATGAGACACTCCTGACAGACTCCGAAACAGTCCTTGATATAGAGGAACACATACTAAACTACTTTAAAGACAACGACATAAATCAAATCAAGCCAGACATCCTTTGGCTTGCACACAAGCCGACCATAAGAGGTCATTTAATCAAGATAGCGAGCCAAAAAAAGAAATCCAAGACAGAGAAACAAGTCCAACTAGAAAATAAACGTTACCGCCTTAAAACAACGCACGCCCATTACCCATCCCTTTACACCCTAAAACAAATAGAAGATACCACCAAACAGATCAATATATTACTATCCAATAGAACAGAAAAAGCCATACGGTGGACCAAGTCAAAACACTATGTGCACCAAAACAAGCCCAATTCGTGGCTAGCCAGAAAACTATGCGAAATACAAAATATCAACAAAATACTTCAAATCAAAACACAACAGGGAACAATAACCTCAGATCCCCTTAAAATCCACCAAACCTTTGCTGACTATTATAAAACCCTTTACTCGGCAAACCAAGATGCTAGGGCCCTCCCATCCATAAGTGAGTTCCTACACACGACCCCCACCCCACGATTACTACCAGAAAAGTCAGCAGCTTTAAATGTCCCGATCACTGAACTGGAAGTGACCGAAGCCATCAGAAAATTAATCCCCTGGCCCTGATGGCCTAAGCGCAATCTATTACAAAAAATTCAAAAGCCCACTAACCCCCTACCTCACACGACTCTTTAACTCCATATTGCAAGGCAAAACCCCAGCCCCAGAATTTCTCCAATCAATAATCACTGTCATCCCCAAACCAAAACGAGACCACTTAGATGTACGAAACTTTAGGCCCATATCCCTATTAAATTTAGACTACAAACTTCTTACTTCAATTCTGGTCACCAGATTAAACAAAGTATTGGGACCTCTAATCCACAAAGACCAAGTGGGATTCATTCCTCTACGACAAGCCCCTGACAACCTGAGAAAATTAATAAACCTTATTCACATAGCTAAGACCCGCAAAAAACCAACTGTTCTAGCCTCCCTTGATATGGAAAAGGCATTCGATACTATAAACTGGCCTTTCATGATGGAAGCCTTGAGAAAGCTGGAATTGGAGGCCCCTTCCTTCAAGCTATCAATTGCCTTTATTCTTCCCCAACCGCTACCTTAAAATTACCAACCGACCAGCCCACACTAGTCCCCATCCAACGAGGTACACGCCAGGGATGCCCTCTATCCCCTGCCCTTTTTGCCCTAGTAATTGAGCCCCTGGCAGAAAAAATACGCAATTCCCCTGACATACAAGGAATTAAAGTGGCAAGTCACGAATATAAGGCCAATCTTTTTGCCGATGATCTACTACTAACCCTCACTTCCCCACACACCTCCCTGCCAAACCTCCTCTCATTAGTCAAACACTTTGGGAAACTATCTGGCCTTCAACTTAACGTAAACAAAACAGAGATCCTACCTATACACCTCTCATCCGCAGCGGCATCCTCCCTAACATCTTCACTAGGAGTTAAACTACAGCCCAAGTACCTAACATACTTGGGCATCAAAGTCTCAGGTAACCCATCAGAACTATATGAATTAAATATTAAGCCAATGTTAGCCAAGCTAAAATCAGACCTGCTAAAATGGTCCTCTCCTTCCATATCCTGGACAGGGCGTATCCACGCCGTCCGCATGACCCTACTACCGCGTATACTCTACCTCTTTCGATCACTACCTATCCCCATCACCCAGGCCTCCCTGAAAGACCTTCAAAGCCACATCTTTAAGTTTATCTGGTATAACAAGAAGGCCAAAATTTCTCACAAAATTATGTACTGGAACAGATCTAGAGGTGGGCTTGGGGTACCAGACCTCCATAGCTACTATAAAGCATCCCAAATAGCCCAACTATCACAACTTTTCTCCCTGCACAACCCACCACTCTGGACTCAAATTGAAAATAGCCTCCTCGAACCGTACTCCCTACAAGCATTAATGTGGGCGTCCAATAAACTTCCCTTGTCACACAAGTCCCTATCACCACTCTCAGTCCATACCCTGACACTCTGGAACAAATTTAAAACCACTAAACAATTAAAATCGGCCCTTCCACAACTAACTCCCTTATTTGGGAACCCAGACTTCATCCCCGGCCTGGAAAACACATCATTCCGCTGGTGGAAAAACAGTGGCTATCACCTAATCAAGCACTTACTAGTAGACGACAAATGCCCATCCTGGGCGCAATTCAAAGAGAAAACATCATTTCCACCATCGGAATACTTTCCAGCACTCCAAATTTTCCACTACCTAAAATCACTTCCCACATCAAAGGCCGGGTCCCCCCCCAGGACTCAGTTTGAACTATGGTGCCTAAATACACCATTAGAAGGGGGTCTAATTTCCTACTTATACTCCATATTCTCTCAACCCTTAGACTCTTCCAAATTAACCACCATGACACAGTGGGAAAATGACCTGGGGGTAACTCTATCATTAAAACAATGGTCAGAGTGTAGCCTGACCCTTACAAAAGGAAGCAGCTACTGTTCACACATCGAGACCAACATGAAAATACTTCACCGCACCTACCAAACTCCAAACAAGATTCATAGATTTGATCCGTCCAGGTCTAAATATTGTTTTCGAAACTGTGGTCGAGTTGGTACCATGGCCCACATATGGTGGTTTTGTCCACTTGCCCGAGATTACTGGGACCAGGTGTCAGCCCTCATTAACTCGGCGCTTGAAAAAGCACAACCAACCGACCCACTTCTACTACTACTAGGCCATAAACCTAAAGGATGGAAATTCCCTCAGCATCGATTGGCTCAGCACATAGCCAAGGCAGCCAGAATACATTTAGCCAGACAATGGCTTCAACCATCCTTATCGCTAACCCAAACTAAAGAAATAATAAATGAGATTCTCATTAATGAACGCCTGTTAGCAATTGCTAATGACTCCACCTTACCTTTTATCAGAACCTGGCAGCCCTGGCTATCCCTGACTGAAACGCAACAACTACGAGCCATGGTCTTAAACACTTGAACACCTTGATGCTTGCATGTATAACCTGACTACCACTTTCATTGATTCTGTGCCCAACAAACCCATTGCTATCTTTTGATGTCAACCACTGTCCACTTTTTATTTTCTTTCCTTACCCCTTAAGCATACCATTGTAACTGTAGCCCTATCGGGGCAATCTTATTGCATAACTTGTTTTGTTACCAAACCACAATAAAACAATTTGAAACTAAAAATAAAAGGCGCTATTGTCGATAAAAAACACACACTTTGTTTGGCTATTTCTACTGTCTATTACAAAACGTAAATTATGTTCCTGTCACAATTTATGGTGAAATAATGCTGCAGTGTGTTCGATAGAGCACTTTGATTCCCTTGGAGGAAACATTTTGTGTCAAGGGGAGCCAAACCATTTCGAAGTGGTGGTTCCTGTCCACGAGGTTAGCTTTGACTTTTTCATTAAGCATACTTGTGTGGATTGGACGAAGGACCATCATATATGATAGAGGTGTTTGTAGCCACTTAGAAGCTATGTATGTCTAAGGCCTGGAACCCACTAGCAGTACATTACTAAGCCATTTCTAAGCACCTATGATTTGAAAAGTTCTAGCTAATGTAATGCTATGGGTGTGATCCCACTTGAGCGATGTGATTTTATACAAATCCCCCATAGCATTGCACTAGCAAGAGTTTTTTTCAAATCACTAGCGTTTAGAAAAGGCTGCTAGTGGGTTTGCGCCCTTAGTGGCATTTGCAATAAATTGTATGAGTTTATGCTTTGCATTGGGCAATTTATCTTGCTGGAAGCCCAATAGATAGTCATTTTCACACACTTATTTAGCCATTGCTTCTTTGCATAACAAAAAAAGACCTGAACATGTGACCAGCAGGCTGTAGCTGAGGTGCGGCATGTTGGGGCCAGCAGCAGTAAAAGCCACTGTGCCATATACCTATGATATATGGGTTATTTCCCATGGAAATGTGTTATTTGACAAAATGTCACAGGCATAGTAGTACCCAATGACAATCAGCAAAAATGATGTTTAATTTTGCTAGTTGAAACCTCTGGCATTCTGGTATATGGTCCCCTAGCATATGGTAATTTGGTTCTTGGCCTAAAATGCTTGGACACCCTTGCTCTAGCAGGCCGCATTCCTCTCCTCTCTCCCTGCAGAGTTATGAGCGTGCGTAATGATAAGTTTACCTCACCCAATTGCACCAGTGGTGATCGCCATGGCGGTGTCATGTGACATGCTGGTATGCACTGATGGCTGGTCACAAGCCTTTGCCATGGAGATTTGCACTGTAAAGTGCAATTGGGTGAGTTAAAGAGGAACTTCAGTGAAAAAAATGTAATAAAAAAGTGCTTAATTTTAACAATAATTATGTGTAATAGATTTAGTCAGTGTTTGCTCATTTTAACTACTTCAAGACTGCCACACACCAATGGGCGTGACCACGGCAGCAGCCCCAGGACCGCTTAACGCTAATTGGCGTCAAGTCCTGGAGCTGCAGTTTGGCAGGGAACGGCCGCGCGCATGAGCGATCGCTCCCTGCCAGTTCACGGAGCGGATCTCCGTGATTAGCCTGCTAGATGCCGATCGCGGCTAGCAGGCTGTTCGTAAACGAAAAGGGAAAGAAATCCCCCTTTTTTTTACAACTGTACAGCACTACGGTCTCCAGCAGCGCTGTACAAGATCGGCGATCCCCGGCCTCTGATTAGCCGGGGATCGCCGTCTTCTCATAGGCTGATGCCTATGAGAGGCGGAACAGGACGGATCGCCGTCCTGTTCCAATTCAGATGACTGAGGGAAAAAACCAAAAAACTGCCATAGCGATCGGACCCCTCCGGCGGCATGTCCCCTTAGGGACAAAAAAAAAAGAGTCTGATCGCTGGGCTCCATTACTGGGCTGTGCAGGAGGCTGAAGAAACTGCACAGCCCAGCTGAGCTAAAAACAGGCTGGTCGTTAGTGGGGGGGGGGGGGGGGGGGGGGTTAACACTGTGGTCGTCAAGTGGTTTCTTTAAATCCCTGAGTTACATTCTGACATTTATCACATGGTGACATTTTTTCTTGTGGGAGGGGTTTACCACAATATCAGCCATACAGAGCCCCCTGACGATCCATT
Organism: Hyperolius riggenbachi; assembly: GCF_040937935.1. Lineage (NCBI taxonomy): Eukaryota > Metazoa > Chordata > Amphibia > Anura > Hyperoliidae > Hyperolius > Hyperolius riggenbachi. Next base: position 173,105,066 of record NC_090656.1, on the reverse strand, counting down.
TGCGAAAAGGAATAGATTTCTCATGTAAAAAAGGGGATCAGCTACTGATTGGGATGAAGTTCAATTCTTGGTCACGGTTTCTCTTTAACCACTTCACCCCAAGGCGGTTTTTACCCTAACGGACAAGAGCGATTTTCACCTTTCCGTGCTCATCCCTTTCATTTGCCAATAGCTTAATTACTGATGAAATAATCTATATCTTGTTTTTTTACCACCAATTGGGCTTTTTGGGGTTGATATTTGTTTTCAGTAATTACTTTATTTTCTATGCATTTTAAAGGGAAATACAAGGAAAAAATGAAAAAATACACGATTTCTCCAATTTTATCCCCTATGGTTTTAATATAAACACTGCTACTGTACATAAAACCCACACATTTTATTTGCCTATTTGCCCTTGTTATCATAAGATTTTAATTATGTCCCTAGTACATAGTATGGTGACAATATATTATTTGGAAATAAAGGTGTATTTTTTTTCTCTGGTGTTTTTTTTTTTCACTATTTTCACGTGCACGGGAATGCACGTGCACCCGTGGGAGCATGCACATGCGTGCGCGCACAGCGGCAGCAGCACTGTCTGACTTATAAAAACGTCCTGGAGCCATTAAGTCAGCATGTCATTAAGTGGTTAAACTATCAATATGCACTGCATGCAAATTTAAAGGAAGGGAGGGAGGAGAGGAATCAGGCCCTCTTTCAGCAGGTTGGATTCTCAACACAAACAGGCCAGAATCGGCCCTTGGTCCGTAGGTTCTCAACGTGTGGTACGCGTACCCCAGGGGGTACTTCTGATGGTTCCAGGGGGTACTCAGGCTTTATATACTTAACCAAGAGTAACACATTTAGAGTTTTAGAAAATGATAAATCTTATTTAAACACCAAATTAGTGTTTTTGCTAATTTAAAGCAATAGTAAATGCTTGGAAATTGTTTAGAATTATCCAATTATCATGTACTACGATTAAATATACATTTGTCAAGGGCTACTTGTGATAATGTTTACTATGCCAGGGGGTACTTGTGGCAATGTTTACTATGCCAGGGGGTACTTGGTGAGTACTGGGCTTTAAAAGAGGTACATACCAATAAAATGTTGAGAAACAGCCAGTCCTGCATTAGCCTGTTACAGCAGCAGAGGCATAATGCTGCATACACACTTGAGATAAAAGTCTTTGGAAAAGGCAAGATCACAGACCCATTCCATGTAGTATGAGAGCCATATTCTACACAGTCTATTCTATGGAGCTGCACTCCCCATCAGATAAAATCTTTGCAAGATGCTGCACACAAAGATGCTGTACACACTCAAAAGATCAGTATCTGCAAAAGATCCATTCCTGCAAAAGGTCCATTCCTGCAAATGCATTCATAGTCTATGAGATCTGCAGATCCTCATACACACCTTGTTTAACAGACTTCATCTACATATCTGGCAATCATCTGCAGATCTGAAAATCCATCCTGGTGGATCTGATCTGCAGATGATTGTCTGTTAAACTAGGTGTGTATGAGGATCTGCAGATATCATAGACTATGAATGCATTTTGCAGGAACGGATCTTTTGCAGATAATGATCTTTTGAGTGTGTACAGCATCTTTGTGTGCAGCATCTTGCAAATATTTTATTTGATGGGGAGTGCAGCTCCATAGAATAGACTGTGTAGAGTATGGTTCTCATTCTACATGGAAGGGGGTAAAATTGGTCTGTGATCTTGCCTTTTCCAAAGACTTTTATCTCAAGTGTGTATGAAGCATAAGAATTCTGGATGTTTTTTTTTTTTTGTCTACTGCAGACTGACAACTATTTCTGTAGCTATAGGGCAGAAAAAAATGCAGATTTTTGCCAGTCTTCTGTATGAAAAAGCAAGTTCTTTAAAGCAAAATTTGCACTCATTCACTTAACCAAAGATACAGTAAACCAAAGATACAGTAAACCAAAGATACAGTAGCTGTACTACCCAGAGAGTTCCTACTGCACAATAGAGACAGGCTTCTAATAGTATCAGCAGTCAGTGCTCAGATATTTGATGAGTAATCTGCTTGGTAAAGACCAGGCCCCCCCTTTCCCTGTAGCTCATCTGATCATGTGACTCTCATAGCAGCTAGTAAGTTTCCTTAGAGCAGAGTCATGTTTCCTTTAGATAATTCGGTTATGAAATGGTTTGCATGGCAATTCAATATGATCTGGAATAACCAAAGATTTATTGGAAGATAACACCTGTCATGACTGTGAAGCTGAACTCTAAACAGGCAGGCAGTTACATGCAGTGTCGGACTGGGAGATGGAAAAGCTGAGGAAATCCACTTGCTGGCCAAGCAGCAGTAATCGTGTGTTGCTGCTCACAGTAAAGACTTGCTGCAGGTGTCTATTGGGAGTGATAACAAAGGGTTACTGCTGCTTGGCCAGCAGGTAATTTTCCAGTTTTTCCACCTCCGAGGCTGACACTGGTTACATGCCCAGATGGGGTACAGTACAAGTGAAACTCTGTATCTGTCAAAGAAATTTAAAGTGGACCTAAACTTAGAACTTCCTCTCTGCTCTATAAGATAAGCCACAGCATAATAAGGGCCCATTTCAACTAGATGCGAATTCATGTGCACACAAATTTGCATATCAATATATTGGAGCCTGTTTTTACTGTATCCAGTATCTGCATGCAGAAAAAATCTGGACAGCATTGCTACAAAATTCCAGATGCCACATGGCGTTTTCATGTGCATTTTCGCGTTTACAGTTTTTGTGGGTGTTTTCATGTGCGTTTTTGTTAGTCAGTAGGAATGGAAAAAAATTAGCGATTACGCATGCAAAAAAAATTAAAATGAAAATGTCCCTTAACCTCCCTGGCGGTTATTTTTTTTTGCCAAATAGGCAAAAATCCTTTTTTTAAAAATGTTTTTTTGTTTCATGTAAAGCTACCAGAGTGGTAGCTACATGAAACACCCCTAGAGGGCGCATGTGTCCCTCTAGTGCGATCGTCGCCGGCATCAATAGCAAACAGGGGAACGCGTATATAACGCGCTCCCCTGTTTGGCTTCTCCTGTCGCCATGGCGACGATCGGAATGACGTCGTAGACGTCAGCCGACGTCCTGACGTCAGACGCCTCCGATCCAGCCCATAGCGCTGCCCGGAACAACTTGTACTCATTACCACTGCCTGGACTGCTCCCGCCGCCGCGCGCATCGGCCACTCTCACAGCTGGTAGTGATGGGAATTCCAGCTCTTCTTGGAGAATCGGCTCTTCTGAATCGGCTCCCATCAAAGAGCCGGCTCTTACGGCTCTGAATCGGCTCTTCATTACATATCACTAGACACCACTCAGAATTGGAGTAAAAGCCCCGCCCCCGTCTCCATGACAACTCCAGACTGCTTCTCGGAATGGGGCAATCCCTCCTGCTACTGCTCTGCTCCGCCCCATACACTCCTACAAGCTGGAAGAGGAGGACTACATCTCCCAGCATGCCTCAGCGCCCTTTATTACAGAGCAAATCAGAGCTCTGTGGGACGGCTGAGGCATCGGCTCTTTTAAAACTGGGAGCCGGTTCTTGTCGTTCGCAGCAAAGAGCCGGCTCGTTCGCGAACGACCCATCACTAGCCGGCACAGGGGAAGCCATCTCCATCGCTGACTGCTGCGATCGGGAGGATGGAGACCTGTAAGATCCCACATGGGCCGCTACAACTCCGGTCCCGGGGTAACCAGATGCTGCCTGATCCACACTTCGCTTCTGGCTGCATACCACAGGGGCCTCTACACCACCGCTGCCCGAACTTGCAACTGCCGCAGCCAGAAGGAGTATATGCGCTCCATCTCCTACTCCACTCTGGCCATTGTATCAAGCCTGGGGATGCCCGCTGCTCAAAGCAGCTGGATGCCGCCACAGGAACAAGCGGGCCGCTCCACCGCCGGGGCACGTAGAGGTATGTGCACTCCGTTCACCCTGCCCCCTTTCCTGCTCCATCTCGGCCACTGTGAAGGCCCACTCTCCTCCTCAGAGCTTTTGTACTGCACATGGCGGCTGCCCTCAGTCTCCTGCCCATCTTCTGCGCCAGTCAACAGGGGCCCGCTGCCTGTGGTGGGCCCTGCAGCAATGCCTGGTCACAAGCTATCGGCAGCACAGTGCAGTCCCAGGATCCACTCTGTAGCCCTGAGCTCCTCCACCAGTTCTCCCAAGAGCATCAGTCCCCCTCTGCCTGCAACCACTCGAGACTTTTAAGAAAACAGACCTGAACTCAGAATGTCCTCTCTGCTCTAAAAGATACACAACAGCATAATAACCTTTTGCATATTTCCCCTGCAGCAACCTTACTGCACCAGCAGCATATTATCCCTGCAGCTCCCCTGCTCATTGTGCAGTAGCAGCATTGTGCCCCTCCCCCCCCCCCCCCCCCCCATTGTTCTGGCAGCAGCATATTGTCTCTGAGGCTACCACTTTGCCAGCAGCATAAGCATATTGTTGCTGCCGCCCCCGCCACTGTGCCAGCAGCATCAGCATATTGTCCTTGCACCCCCCCCCCCAATTGTGCCAGCAGCAGTCACATTGTCGCTGCAGCCCTGCAAAGCTCTAAGCCTCATTTTAAAGTGATTTCATGATTATTATGCTTGTTTTCTATCATACGTGACGTGTCACGGGTATCTGAAGGTTTGGCATGATGTGACGTGTCACGGGTATCTGAAGGTTTGGCATGATGTGACGTGTCACGGATATCTGAATGTTTGGCGTGATGTGACGTGTCACGGATATCTGAATGTTTGGCGTGATGTGTCACGACCTGGAAAAGGTTGGGAACCACTGCACTAGGCGTTGTCACAACATATCACTGTTAGATACTTCTACTTGTTATTGCCTGAGGAAGCAGGAATATACCTGCGAAACGCGTTGCTTTGTTTTCTGGAGTATGTGACTAAATGTAATCTTTTGAAAATTGACAGTTTCATGTCTGCTTCGGGGAAATAAGTCCACCACTGCCTCCCTAGCATTTTTTAGAATTTTTAGCATATTTTATGCTGTTGGCGCCTCTGTTCACCTTCTGCGATACCTGTGTCAGACTTGCATTTAAGGAAATAAATATGGCAGCCTCCATATCCCTGTCGCTTCAATTGTCCTTTAAAGAAAAGCATTTCTTCACGACAACTTATTGAAACCCTATAAAGAAAACCTGAAGTGTAAACTTCCTTGGACATTCCTGGGAGCCCAGAAAGGGTTAACCTCCAGTGTTTACATATTATCACAGAACAAGAGCACACCACTGCACAGCTCACAGCCCTAATTCACACTTGCTGATATCTTACTGATTGGGGCTAATTAGATAGGCCAATCTCTCTAAACACCCACAGAGTGTATTTCTTAGCAACTGTATGTGTTTTCCTTATATGCTGTGCAAGTGTTTGGGTCTGCTTTAACTCAGGGCCACTATTTATTTTTTGGATTTATCATTGTTTTTGCCTCCCTCCCACTTGCTTAATTAACTGCTTCCATGCCACGCTGATTTAAATCTACGCCACGTTTGTGGATGTTCAATCCTGACACAGTATATATTCAACACACTGGCTCCGGGTGCTTCTGGCACAATCACTCTAAGGCCTGGTTCACACTTCAAGAGCTTTTCTAAGGGTGCATACACACATCAGACCATAGTCTTTGGAAAATGAAAGATCACAGACCAATTTTACCCCCTTCCATGTAGTATGAGAGCCATACCTACACAGTCTATTCCATTGAGCTGAACTCCCCATCAGATAGAAATCTTTGCAAGATGCTGTACACAAAGATGCTGTACACATTCAAAAGATCAGTATCTGCAAAAGACATGTACCTGCAAAAGAACCATTCCTGCAAAATGCATTCACAGTCTATGATATCTGCAGATCCTCATACACACCTTGTTTAACCACATTAGCGGTATGGACGAGCTCAGCTCGTCCATTACCGCCAGAGGGTGCCGCTCAGGCCCTGCTGGGCCGATTTTGATCAAATAAAAAGCAGCACATGCAGCCGGCACTTTGCCAGCCGCGTGTGCTGCCTGATCGCCGCCGCTCTGCGGCGATCCGCCGCGAGCAGCGTCGAAAGAGGGTCCCCCCAGCCGCCCGAGCCCTCCGCAGCCGGAACAAATAGTTCCGGCCAGCGCTAAGGGCTGGATCGAAGGCGGCTGACGTCAGGACGTCGGGTGACGTCCATGACGTCACTCCGCTCGTCGCCATGGCGACGAGGTAAGCGAAACACGGAAGGCCCCTCATTGCGGCCTTCCGTGTTACTTCTGGCCGCCGGAGGCGATCAGAAGAACGCATCCGGAGCGCCCTCTAGTGGGCTTTCATGCAGCCAACTTTCAGTTGGCTGCATGAAATAGTTTTTTTTTAATTAAAAAAAAACCCTCCCGCAGCCGCTCTGGCGATCTTAATAGAACGCCAGGGTGGTTAACAGACATAAATCTGCAGATCAGATCCACCAGGATGGATCTTCAGATCTGCAGATGATTGTCCGATGCTGGCTCCCCTCCCCCTCGTTTCAATCCCCCGCCGAAAGGGTATTTGGAAGTCTTCGGGAGCCGTGTCCTCCCGAAGACGTGCGGCTCCATATTGCACAGGCGTGAGCGTGCAAGAGAGCCTGCTTGCGCAGGCGCAGTACAGGGCCGCCCTTCTTCAGGAGCACTCAGGCTCCCTGAAGACTTCTGAAGCCTCCTTCGGCCGGGTAAAGCAGTATTTGACTGATTTAGTCAAATACTGCTACTAGGCGAGCCAGCACTGGAACGAGGGGACCAGGAGAGGAGCGGGAAGGCTCTATAGGACCCAGAGCCTTCCCTCTCTTTGGGTAAGTATCTGTCTCATTTTTTTAAAATGCGGTTCCCATTCAGTTTAAGCGTTTAAGATTTTAAAAGCTCTTGCTAATGCAACGTTAGATGTGTGTTCTCACTTGAGGGATGTGATTTTTATTTTTTTTTAAATCACCCATAGCATTACATGAGCAAGAGCTTTTAAATTCACTAGTACTTAAAAAACTCTTGCTGCATGAACCAGGCATAAAGCACTGCTGCTAACTTATCTTCTCTAATGAGCCAATTGCAGTAATCTCAAGGTGACATTTGTAAAGGTGGCTATACACTGGTCGATTTGCCATCAGATTCGACCAACAGATAGATCCCTCTCTGATTGTTTCTGATTAGAGAAGGATCGTATGGCTGCCTTTACTGTAAACAGATTGTGATTCGATTTCAGCCTGAAACCGTTCACAATCTGTGGTGGTGCTACCGCTGCCTGCCCACCCGCATACATTACCTGCTCTGCCGGCGCGTGTCCCCGCTGTCACCGCTGTCTTCTTCTCTGCTGGGCTCCGGGTTCCGGCTGGCTTCACTTCTTTCTGTCCGGGGAAGTTTAAGCAGTAGAGGGTGCTCTACTGTTTAAACTTCCTGCTGGGACAGGAAGAAGTGAAGCCTGCTGGACTCAGAGCCCATTGCGGAGACGGAGCAGTGGTGACAGTGGGGACACGCGCCTGCCGGATCAGGTAATGTATTAGGTCGGTCGTTGGGCATTTGAACGCTGCTATCGCCACACACTCCCGACCCGCCGGCGATTGAGAAAAATCTTCCGCACGGACGGCTCAACGGGAACGATTGATTTTGGATGGAAATCGATCGTTCTTTGAGCGTTTGCGCAATGATTTCACAGCAGATTCGATCACAGTGATCGAATCTGCTGTATATCGGCGGGAAGATCGTTAGTTGTATGGGCCCCTTTAGAGGACAGAGCAGTACAGTACTAAGTAGGTTAATAAGAAGATTGGGCACCCTCTCCCTAAAATCACATTGTAATACTTCCACAAACCACCAAATTGGCAGTGATATCACTCTGGGGTTTCTGGTAGTCTTTTGGAGGTGTGCCCCCATGTCTATGTAAAGCACTCTTGCCCCAATATTAAGGAAGAGAGGCTCTTTTTAACCTCTACCTGTCCCACACAAAAAAGGACATTGTCGGGAATTATGGTGCTATCTGGTCAAACCCTTAATATGGGGGAGGACTGAACAAATAGCTACAACCAGCCAGGTAAATATACAAAAAGAGTTGTATATGTCCCCCTTTCTATTTACATAATAAAAAGTTAAAAAAAAAAAAAAAAAAAGCAATAAAGAAAAATTTAATAAACTATAATTTTTCTTAAAGTATTCCAGAACTGTTGCAAAATAAGTATTTGCTTGCTACAGTCCTTGCGCAACTGATTAGCATGTTATAATTTGCTGCCAAGGCTTCCCCTCATTGCTTTCTTGTGGACCAATGAAAGCCTTTGGTGGCAACGATTTGTTGGGGCTTATTTCAGTTTCCTGTTGAGCGTCCCCATTGGTCCACTTATTCAGACCATTAAGGATACTTGACAGACAAGCATAAGGATCTCAGCAATTTTGGTTAGCGCCACAATGTGATAGCTAGACAACTGCATCTGAGCACTTTCAAAATGGCTGGTCATCTAATGGGGTGTTCCCGGTATACTGTAGGATCTGATGCTAACGTCTTGGTGCTACATACCACTGGACATGTTCAGGAGTGTTGTGGGATCCAGGGGGATCAAAGCTTTGCACAAGGAGAGCCTACACAATAATACATAGGTGACTTAAAGTGAAGTTGTGACCAAAAAAAAAAACAGGAACAGGTGGATACTTACCCAGGTAGATGGAAGCCTCTGGATGATCTAGAGGCATGTCCTCCTCCAGTCCACTCCTGCTCGCCGAGACCATCATCAAGTGGACCTGAACTCTTGCACAGGACAGAAAGAAAACAGAGAGAAATGCACACAGTATGTATTTAGAGTTTAGCCTGGCTCATTCCCCTTCATCTGTGTCTAATCACAAGTTGTTATTTGATCTCTCTTTTGTCACCTGACTGCCACGACAGATAAGGCAGATAAGCCCATTTGAAAGCACAGTATATTAACAATATGTCTGCTTCCATGAAAGCAGGAAGTAAAAATAGTGCAGATTTATTTTAGGATTTGTATCTGCTGTAACAAAGAAATGTTTTTCTTTAAAGGTTATTATGCTGTTGCGTATCTTTTAGAGCAGAGGGGAAGTTCTGAGTTCAGGTCCGCTTTAACATCTAGAGAAAAAAGGCACGGATGAGCAGCTCTGTGCTACTGTGCAGACACGGGCTGTCATTGCACCTGTGCGAACATAGTCAACAAGGCTCGCCAAATTTGTACAGAGGCTCCTAGCGCTGGAACAGTAAGGGGGAGGGGGCTGAGGGTATCTTCTGGACTATCCAGAGCCTCCTCTCTACTATGGTAAGTATATATTGTTAACATTTTTTTGGCTGTTCAGCGTATAGCAACCATTTTTCCCCCATGAAGACATATTTGAAGAAATACTTTTGCACAGAATTTTTTGTGTCATATTGACCAGGTTTTCCTGAGTCTATCCCTTTGTCTAAACGTCAGCTGGTAGCTGAAAAGACAGGTATTGATCTTGGCTCCCTTTGATGTTTTTCTCGACCTGCCTTTTAGCTCACACCTGCTTGTAGGGAACACCTGCTATAACGTCATGCAGTGCTTATCTAATTTTGCTAAATGCAATATAATTAACTTTTCTTTTGTGCTTAAGGAAGAGCTATTCTTGAGTAAATATTGAGTTTAAAATGAGCATACCAATTGGTTTAGAAAAAAAAAAAAAAAAAGCACAAAAAAAACTCAGCTAACCCTCTAATTTCTGAGCAGCTATACTTTCTTTTCTGTATACACTTGGGCCCTAATTTACTAAGGTTCAAGGATTCGTAACCCTTACCTGGGTGGTATCGATTTATTTTATAGATCCGGGATGGTATTTCCAGGATCACTTATGTTTTTCAGTGGTCCTCGGTCCTGAAGAATTTTGGGAAATCAGGCCCTTAGGGCTTGGTCACACCTAGGGTGTTTCGTTTTTTTAAGCGCCGGCGATTTTCTAAATCGCCCTGAAAGCGCTTGTGCAAGGATTCCCTATGAGAGAGCTCACATCTGAGCGGTTCGTTTCCGATCCGCTCAGCAAAGCGCTACCTGTACCATTTTCGGATCGTTTTTGCTCAATGGAAGGTATAGGGAAATACGTTGTATTTATTAATTTCTGGATGAAAGAGTTCACTTCCTGACTGACGTCAGGAAGTGAAAAAACAAAAGTGGTTTTCTAAGCGCAAAACGCAGGGAAAAGCAGAGAAAAAAACTTAATAAATCGCTCAGCGCTTGTGATAGCGCTGGAGATTTATGATGTGAACAAAGCCTTACTGATTATGGGATACCTTTACCATTAACCATAATACACAAAAAGTAAATTGAATAGCTTCTTCTGCTGCTGACAGTGGTAGAGCAGGCATAGAGATCGCATACTCTGAAGTGATCCTGAAGAATTTAAACAGTCCTTTCAGCTTTCTTGAGTGTTTTCAGTTAAACTAAACTTGAAGTTTAGCTCTCTATATTGCGAGGCTAATGGCCAAGTTTATTTTTTAAAGTTTGATAACTGTATTTTCTTTTCCATATAAACACAAGCACTTCAGTGTTTCTAACAGCAACTGGCAGGTCAAAGTTTTCTGCCAGTCAGTGGATAAAACTAGATAAGCACACTAGATTCCTAATCTGTGTCCAGGTGTCCCCAACGCCACTGATGATGTCATTAGTGATCTGTCATGTGTGTACAGGTGTCCCTGACCCCACTGATGATGTAATTAGTGATCTGTCGTGTGTACAGGTGTCCCTGACCCCACTGATGATGTCATTTGTGATCTGTCGTGTGTACAGGTGTCCCTGATCCCACTGATGATGTCATTTGTGATCTGTCATGTGTGTACAGGTGTCCCTGACCCCACTGATGATGTAATTAGTGATCTGTCGTGTGTACAGGTGTCCCTGATCCCACTGATGATGTCATGTGTGATCTGTCGTGTACAGGAGTCCCTGATCCCACTGAGTATGTCATTAGTGATCTGTAATGCGTGTCCAGGTGTCCCTGACACCACTGATCGTGTCATTAGTGATCTGTCATATGCGTACAGGTGTTCCCGATCCCACTGATGTTGGCAGTTGTGATATGTCGTGTGTACAGGTGTCCCTGACCCTACTGAAGATGTCATTAGTGATCTGTCATGTGTACAGGTGTCCCTGACCCTACTGAAGATGTCATTAGTGATCTGTCATGTGTACAGGTGTCCCTGACCCCACTGAAGATGTCATTAGTGATCTGTCATGTGTGTACACGTGTCTCTGACCCCACTGATGATGTCATTTGTGATCTGTCATGTGTACAGGTGTCCCTGACCCCACTGAAGATGTCATTAGTGATCTTTCATGTGTGTACACGTGTCTCTGACCCCACTGAGCATGTCATTAGTGATCTGTCGTGTGTACTGATGTCCATGGTCCCACTGATGATGTCATTAGTAATATGTCTTCCCGAATGATGCCAGCTTATCTTCACGGATGTCCTTTGCCTCCAACAATTTTTATGCAGATATGTGATCATATCTCTTAGCTATTTCCTCCCCTTTTTTCCTTCTTTAACTTCCACTAGTCACCTTCTTTGACTTACAGGAAAACTGTGAGCGTTACTAAGCAGCTGATAACAGGTCTCGAGGTATCTAATGGCACGTATTACTGTGCACTTGGGAAACTTTAGCTCAGCCTTCACATCAGTAGCCTGAGTACAGTATGTCAGTTGGTGCATTAGGAGAGAAAACACTGGCATGCTTTATTAGATGTTGTCACCTTTGAACGCTATAGTTAGCTTGCTTCATTTTTATTGTTACTTTTCTCCACAGGATACACAGAGAATTTTGAGGATTCCTTTGCTGGGTCATCGTATGATGCGGGACACATATCTTTAGCTCTGTATTCTGCACTTTTCTCTTATTCGGGATGGGACACGCTGAATTATGTAACAGAAGAAATTAAGAACCCAGAAAGGTAACAATCATTTTTCTCCAGGTCATGTTTGCACAAACAGTAATAAGCTGTTATCTGTTCTGCAGATACTTATGTGACCCTGTAGTTACTCACTGCCTCCTTATGTGGCAGTTAGGGCCGGTTCACACTTGCTTAAAAAAGTACCTGTTCAGGACACTTTTTAAGCTCCGCTAAAATGCAGGAATTCTATGATAAAAATAGGATCCGCTTTCACTTGTTAAAGACACGGATCCACTTGCTGCAGAACGCGAGACAGAACGCAGAGTCCCAACTTGGCACATTTTCGTGGACTGAACGGGAAAATGTGTCCGGTTAAAGGCTAGGCGAGTCGCCTCATCTGCGTTGCCTTTTTCGATTGCCGCCGTGACGTAATACTTGTGTCCTGCCGCCCATCGCCACCGCTCCGACCCTCCTACACAGCCCGGTGGCCGGTATTAGCATGGGCTGCAAAAGACCAATGGAAATCCTCAGCAACAGGGAGGATTCTCATTGGTTTATGCTCAATGTTACTAGGTAGAATTGGCCTGATGCAGCCTATGGAGAGCTCCATGCTTCTGCCGGCCTTTGGGCCGAATAGATCCCCCCAGAGAACAAAAAAGAACTCCCTAACAAACAGTACCCCTCCCTCGCAAAAAAAGGCCTAATAGAAGCCCAATGATAAAGCAGTAATTAAATAGCCAACTGTATAATTTTGTTGCAGGACACCTTGGGGGCACATGTGGTCATGCATTAATGTGATGCAGGGAGCTGTGTTCAGCTGAATGGGTAGTAGCTGCACTAAGGCTAGCATTAACAGTTTTATGTGTGGGCATTTGCATTTTAAGGCCAGTGAGACTGTATGCAGTGCTCTTAGTGAAAAAGTATAAATAAAAAGACTTCAGCCAGAATCACTCCCGAAATCTCTCGGTGCTACTCTTTGTGCCTTTATATTTTAATTAGCAGAAGTGGAGGAAAGGTGTGAGAAACTTGTGTTATGTTGACTTGGGAGATACTTCAAGGGGCACTACAGCGAAAAATTATACAATTTAAAATATGTGCAAACATATACATTTAAGAAGTACACTTTTTCCAGAGTAAAATGAGCCATAAATTACTTTTCTCCTATGTTGCTGTCACTTACAGTAGGTTGTAGAAATCTGACAGAAGTGACAGGTTTTGGACTAGTCCATCTCTTTATAGGGGGATTCTCAGGGATTTATTTATTTTCAAAAGCACTTAGTGAATGGCAGTTGCTCTGTCCAACTGCCAAAAAACTGTGTAGGGAGCAGGGAGGCTGGTCAGCATCATTGTTTAAATCCTTTTTAGGGAATATCTTTATAAAGAATAAAAGCCTTGCTGAGAATCCCCTGTGAAGAGATGGACTAGTCCAAAACCGGTCACTTCTGTCAGATTTCTACTGCCTACTGTAAGTGACAGCAACATGGGAGAAAAGTCATTTATGGCTCATTTTAATCTGGAAAACATGTACTTCTTATCTGTATATGTTTGCACATATTTTAAATGTTATAATTTTTCGCTGTAGTGCCCCTTTCATTTATTAATTGCAGAATGATGAAATAACACCAAGGGCTGACGCAGTAATAAAATCCTGTAAAAAGCTTTCTTGTAATGCATTCACAAAGACATGACACACATGTAGGGATGAGTATAGGTGATTCCTGTGTTGTTATAACCCAGGGTTGTCATCTAGGGATAAGACAAGAAGAGAGAGACCAGGAACCCAATGGTGCAGTATCATTGTAAGAGTTGTGGAATTTGTAGAAATAAAATGATATACTCACAAAGGTGGGTTGCATTTTGATCGTGGTGCATTCACAAAGCGAACATTTTGGGAGCAATCCCAGCCAGAGTGATTGCATCAAAGGCTGCAGAGCCAAATCACGATCACTACGGGAATCAAGGTAAAAATCACGGACTTGCGAGTTCAGGAATAGTTGGTGCTGTGGAATCCATTGCAAAGCGCCGTCAGTGGGTCCCAGGCCAACATTCATGTTGCTGATGCGAAGACATTAGGCAGTGCATAGACTGCATTGTCTGATGGGCACACTTCTGTGCATTGTAACACATTTCTGCACGCACTTCTGTGTGTAAAGTGCCCCATTCAATATAAATAAATGGGGTTAGCCTTGCAATGGCATTTGTGTAAAATGCACGGTCACATGTGTTGCACAGCAAAGGTGACAGTGACTTACTATCTGTGCTATTACAGTCTAAACTCCATTTTTAAAGGAAAATAGAAAATTAAGGCATGTGAAAGGCTTGTGGATTATTGGGATATTAATTATCCACCAGTTTAAAAGCAAAATACCTGATTGTTAAATACTGTAATATCCTAATTCTGTTCTAATATAAATTCATATTACAATTACTCATGCTAGGTTGAGTCATATTCTTCACATCCTCTTGCTGGTTGTATTTTGGAACAGTGAAGCTTACTGTAGATGTAGGAGTCCTAATCATAACACTGTGATTATGTTTGTGAGTTCATCACTCTTTGTTTGCTTTATAGTCTTTCTGGTTATGGCGAATTCTTTTAAATATGTTAATCCGTTTTTTTCCAGGAATTTGCCACTTTCCATTGCAATCTCCATGCCGGTTGTTACAGTCATCTACATTCTAACCAATGTGGCTTACTACACAGTATTGGATTTTCATGCAGTTGTGGCTAGTGATGCTGTGGCAGTGGTAAGTAGAATATTCCTGCGATGTGATATTTTTACAGAAGAACGATAATTTATTGTCCCAAACAAGTTGTATAATTGCGCATACATAAAATGTAATAAGAACATCATTTAGGCTGTGCAGCTGTAGTGATGATGGATACACTCTTTGCTGGAACAGTGTGATGCTATCAGGGGAATGGAAGGGACCAAGTCTAAAGAATGACAGCACTGCGTTGTCATGTGATCACATAGGAGTTGTAATGGCTTCCTTTGGGCGCTAGTCTACTTTAGGGGACCCACCGCAAATCCCCATAGACACTTTCAGCTGGGCTGCAAAACGGAACAAATGGCTTCCGTTTGCTTGTTGAAACCCCCACAAGCCATATACCCATGGATAGGTAAGCATGCCCTGTAACGAATTGGGAGGTTTTCGGTAACAGAAAGTTTAAATTGGCCGTGTAGGAGCCACCGAACGGCCTAAATCTCGGTTCCGTCGGCCATCTTAATTCTGCTGTGCAGGTCTCTTTCTTCCTCCTCATTGGAGGGTTTGTTAGCTGGCACGCCCCCACCTAACAATCCCTCCAATGAGGAGGAAGAAACGACCTGCAGAGCAAAACCAAGATGGCCGACGGACCCGAAATTGCGGTCGTTCCGAGGCTCCTACACAGTCAGTTCAAACTTTTTTTTTTTACCGAAACCCGCAAAATTCGTTAGAGGACATGCGTAGCTACCCGGGGATATAAGGCTTGTGGGGGTTTCATCAAGCAAACGGAAGCCATTTGTTCCGTTTTGCAGCCCAGCTGAAAGTGTCTATGGGGATTTGCGGTGGGTCCCCTAAAGTAGACTAGCGCCTTCCTTTGTTGTCCGCAAGCAAGAAATGAAGATGATGACTCTTGAGGGGAAATTGCAAGGTCAAAGAGATTATTGTTCTGAAACAAAACCATCACACAGGTCAATTCACACAGAATCAGTTGATGTCAGTTATAACTGAATAGCCAACTGGCGTGCAGTCCAGTCTCCATGTTTCCCTATGGGTCAGTTCATATTATATGCGTTTTAACTGAAAGCTTTTTACAATGCATTGCTATGGAACAAATGATCAGTTACAATGCATCCGTTTTTCAGCGTTCAGTGTGAAAGAGGCCTAAGGCAGGAGAGGAAAGACGCCAAAATAATACCATATATGATACTCAGTACCTGTACATTGACAGCCCCAGAAATGGACAGCTGATCCCTCGGGATAAATAGCATGCAGTCTCTAAAGGTGGCCATACATGGTACAATTTTTCAATTAGATATTTTAGTTCGATTATTCTGTTAGATCGAATATAAAGATTTTTCCAGCATGTCCGATAAATTTTCCCGAAAAAACGGGATAATCGTTCGATTTTCTTGATCGAAAAAAAAAATATTTTCAACGTTCATTCAATTCGATCATTTAGATCGAATAAACGGGAAAATCGAACATTTTTATTGTATCGTGCATGGGCACCAGTAGGTACCAAATACCCTCAGAAAAGGTGTCTAAACACTGTGTCCGTTGCTCCTCATCCAATATAACCCTGCAGTTTCCCTCCCATGCAATTTGAAATGAATGTTTAGGAAGGTCTGGACATCAATGTGCAGTAGAGCAGGGCTTTTTAACCTTTTCACTAATTGTACCACTTTTATCCCCTGAAAATGTTCAAGTACCACCAGTGTGCCTGCGCAGTAGATTGGACATGATCGGGCTTGGCTGTTTCTGCTGGAGCCTGAACGGAGAGCAGCTACTGCGCAAGCGCACACCGACAAGGAGAACTTTGGGGCTCCCAGTGCTGGATCCCCTCTACTGAGGAGGAGGGGGGAAACCTCTTTAGGATACAAAGGTCTCCCCCTCCCTGAGGTAAGTACCCCCCGGGGGAACTTTTTTCTTACAGGTACACAGGGCATATGGGAGGGGAAAAGTAGGAGGTATTGGTGGGGGAAAAGATTACAATTAGATTGCTAGCCTACAGATTGTCAGTATTGGCAATCTGGAGGTAGATTGCCAATATAGGTAGCCTTGCACGTTCCTCTCTTCCCCCCCCCCCCCCTGCTTAATTATAGGCAGCCTGGCCCCACCACCAGGGAGCTGAGAGCTAGGCAGTGACTCACCACAAAGTTCGGCTCCCCCCTGCTCACTCCTTGCTGTGTTGCCCTGCGATATGGTTCACACATCATCATCGGTAAGCCAGTTGCAGTGAAGAGACAGCCAGGGAAACGGTGCACAGTGACGGCGCGTATACTTCAAATACAGGAAGTGAGCAGTGATGTCACTTTCTGTATCTGCGCCATCACTGTGCACCGGTCGCCTGGTTGTCTCTTCCCCACTGATCTGAGGTCTGAAGTATGCTGCAGAGCAGCACAGCAAGAAGCTAGGGAGGAGGAGCCAAACTTTGTGGAGGCAGGACAGGGCCAGGACAAGTGGCAGGTGGACAACAAAGTGGCAGGCAAACCTGGTGTGTACCACCTGGCCAACAGCAAAGTACCACCGGTGGCAAGCGTACCACAGGTGCAAAGCCCTGGTCTAGAGAGATTAGCCTGTCTAATTAGGCCTTATCAGCAAGTAAACAGCAGATGACAGTTGGAAAATGGCAGTTGAAAAATGACGGTTGGAAAATGGCAGTTGAAAAATGACAGTTGAAAATGGCAGTTGAAAAATGACAGTTGGAAAATGGCAGTTGAAAAATGACAGGTGGAAATTGGCAGTTAGAAAATGACAGTTGGAAAATGGCAGTTGGAAAATGACAGTTGAAAATGGCAGTTGGAAAATGGCAGTTAGAAAATGACAGTTGAAAAATGACAGTTGGGAAATGGCAGTTGAAAATGACAGTTGGAAAATGGCAGTTGGAAAATGGCAGTTGAAAATGACAGTTGAAAATGGCAGTTGGAAAATGGCTGTTAGAAAATGACAGTTGAAAAATGACAGTTGGAAAATGGCAGTTGGAAAATGACAGTTGGAAAATGGCAGTTGGAAAATGGCAGTTGGAAAATGGCAGTTGAAAATGAGAGTTGGAAAATGGCAGTTGAAATGTGGCAGTTGAAAATGGCAGTTAGAAAATGACGGTTGGAAAATGGCAGTTGGAAAATGACAGTTGGAAAATGACAGTTGGAAAATGGCAGTTGGAAAACAGTTGGAGAATGGCAGCTGGAAAATGACAGTTGAAAAACGACAGTTCAACTGTTGTTTTTTTAACTGCCAAGTTTAAGCTGCTGTTTTTCAACTGTAATTTTTCAACTGTCATTTTTCAACTGCCAAATGTAAACAGTTTTTCAGCTGCCATTTTCTAACTGTCTTTTTTAAACTGTAATTTTCCAAATGTCAAATTTCAACTGTTTAAGGACCACTACAGTGAAAAAAGTGAGCAGTTAAAGGAGAATTGAAGTGAGAGTGATATTGAGGCTGCCATATTTATTTCCTTTTAAAGAGAGTCTGAAGCGAGAATAGATCTCGCTTCAGACCTCATATATAGCAGGGGCACGTGTGCCCCTGCTAAAACGCCGCTATAGCGCGGCTTAACGGGGGTCCCTGTCCCCCCAAACCCCCTCCGTGCAGCGGGGGAGCGCTTCCTGGTTGGGGCAGGGCTAACCGCCGCAGCCCTGCCCCATGCGCGTCTATCAGACGCGTATCTCCGCCTCTCCCCCGCCCCTCTCAGTCTTCCTTCACTGAGAGGGGCGGGGGAGAGGCGGCGATGCGCGTCTGATAGACGCGCTGGGAGGCAGGGCTGCAGCCGTTAGCCCTGCCTCCAGGAAGAGAGACAGCCAGCGACCATTTTCCGACCATCTTTTGCGGGGGGTGGGTTGGGGGTGAAGGGACCCCCGTTAAGCCGCGGGATAGCGGCGTTTTAGCAGGGGCACGTGTATAAGACCTGAAGCGAGATTTAGTCTCGCTTCAGTGTCTCTTTAAGCAATGTCAGTTAACTGACTATTATGCTGAGCCTCTGCCTCTAATACTTTTTAGCCATAGCTCCTGAACAAGCACATGCAGATCATGTGTTTCTGACATTATTGTCAGATCTGACAAGATTAGCTGCATGCTTGTTTCTGGTGTGGTTCAGACACTTCTGCAGAGACATAGATCAGCAGGGCTGACTCGTATAGTTTAACCCCCTGAGCATTACGCCGCTCAGGAGGGTTTGCAGCCGAGAGTCCCCCAGTATAATTTTATGAGATCGCATAGTTGTAATAGCTTCAACTAGCACTAGGCTAGCGAGCAGTGGTGGCCGGCATCCCCCGATTTCCTTTGATCCCCCCGATCGCCGCTAAATACATTACCCAGCCTGGATCCAGCGATCGGCACAGCCTTCCTGGGCAGCTCCGCATGACGTCATGCGCAAACCCGATCCTTCCCTTTGAGAGGACCGGAGATGTACAGGGAGGCTGCGCGATCGCTGGATCCAGGGAGGGGTAATGTATTTAGCGGCGATCGGGGGGGATCAAAAGTAATCAGGGGATGCCGGCCACCACTGCTAGCTAGCCTAGTGCTATTGAAGCTATTACAACTATGCAACCTCAAAAAATTATACTGGGGGACTCCTGGGGACAGCCGACGGTATGCCCGACACAGTGTCGGGCATACCGCTAAGGAGGTTAAAAGGAGATAAATATGGCAGTCACCATATTCTTCATTTCCTCTTTAAAGAAGACCTAAACTCAAGCACTGCAGTCAAGGAAAACAAATATAGTTGCTGAGAACGTGTGTGTGTGTGTGTTTAAGGTGTGTGTGGTCACTGTGTGTGTGGTGTGTGTGGTGTTTGTGTGTGTGTTTAGAGCAAGACTTTTCAACCTCTTCACTAATTCTACCACTTTTATCACCTAAAAAGTACAAAAAAAGGGCATATGGGAGGGGAAAAGTAGGAGGCATTGATGGGGAAAAAGACTACAACTAGATTGCCAGCCTACAGATCGTCAGTATTGGCAATCTGGAAGTAGATTGCCAATATAGGTAGCCTTGCAAGTTCCTCTCGCCCCCCCCCACGCTTAATTATAGGTAGCCTGGCCCCACCACCAGAGAGCTGTGAGCTAGGCAGTGACTCACCACAAAGTTCGGCTCACCCTTACTCAGTCCTTGCTGTGCTGCCCCGCGATATAGTTCACACCTCATCATCGGTAAGCCAGTTGCAGTGAAGAGACAGCCAGGCAAACGGTTCACGCAGGGGAGAAACTAGAAATCACCGGGCTCTTTTTCAAAAATTTGGATGGCCCCCCCGGGCCATTTTGGGGGGCAGGAGGGGTTGCAGCAAGAGGGGAGAGCGTAGCCCTCACATCATCAGGGAGGGGGGACAGTCCCCCCCCTCACTTCGGGCTCAGCGCTCCCTTCCAACATCAATCACTGGCAGGTGGCGGGCAGGAACACATACCTCCGTGTTCCACTGTGGAGGGGTCCAATTTCTAAGTGCCTCACACTACTTCCTGTTTAAAGAAGACACTTAGAGAGTGGAACCTCCGGCGCGTGGAACGCATGAAGGTATGTGTTCCTGCCCGCCGCCTGCTGCCACTGATTGATGCTGGAGGGGATCGCTGAGGGGAGAGCCTGAGGCGAGGGAGGGGGGGACTGTTCCCCCTCCCCGCCAATGTGTGGCCATGCTCTCTCCTCATGCTCCAACCCCTCCTGCCCCCCAAAACAGCCCTGATCAGGCCCCAAAGGGGCCCCAAGCCGCCCTACGGGTGCAGGGGCTGCAGCCCCTATTGTTACGCCACTGGGTGTACGGTGATGGCGTGTATACTTCAAATACAGGAAGCGAGCAGTGATGTCACTTTCTGTATCTGCGCCATCACTGTGCTCTGTTTGTCTGGCTGTCTCTTCCCCACTGATCTGAGGTCTTGAAGTATGTTACAGAGCAGCACAGCAAGGAGCGGGGGAGGGGGAGCCAAACTTTGTGGAGGCAGGACAGGACCAGGACAAGAGGCATGGGGGTAATAAAGTGGCAGGCAAACCTGGTGTGTACCACCTGGCCAACAGCAAAGTACCACCGGTGGTACGCGTACCACAGGTTGAAAAGCCTTGGAGTAAAGAATGCACAGCTCACCCCTTTGTATGGTATTCGTCAAGCAGATACGCTGAATTCTTGTTTAGGTTTAGCTAGTGAATAAAGTAAAACACCTGATTAGCTCGAAGCATTTTCATATTTTATTTATATATTCTTTCTATTAATTCTTTTTTAGTCTATCTTTCATGTAGTGATATAATAATGATACTTGTTAATTTAAAAAAAACAAGTTAGTTTTCAGTGCTTAATTGCATAATGCACATGCCTGCTTGCAGTGAGTTAGAATATCTTGATCCATTACAATGCAGTACTGTGAACACACACACGCACGCACGCGCTGTGAAATCCGCTAATAGGGTGAAGAAGGTCTGGGTGAAGCAGTGTGTTCCATGCATTGCACATGCACTAATGTAGAATTATGCTGGAACATGCATAAATTGGCCCTAGACTGTGTTATGGACACTTAATATACAATCTCTTTGAGGGAAAATTAGAAGTCTGATTTATTTATTTTTTCACCAAAAGCAGTCTCATTTTTTATTACATATTATTAATAATAAAATGGCACTTCTTATTAATAATGAGTTTTTAATTATTTACCAAACCAATTTATTTAGGCTAGCATATCTGGGTTTGTGTTATAATTTTATGAGGGCAAACTACCAGTTCAGTTCCAGTTCTTTGAAATAAAAATATATAGGATAGCGGTCAGGCTGGGTAGCAAAGTACATGGCTGTGTCTTGTGCCTGGAAATCCTCATCAACTGCAATCAAATAGCTTTTCTGTTAAAGTGTACCTTAATTGGAAAATAAACTTTTTTTTCCCCTAAACATGAAATGTTTATTTAGCAAGAGTCGTCGAGATAATTTGCAGTAATTAGCTCAACTGCTCGTAATCTAAAATACGAATAGGACTTATTGTCCACGGGAAGGTGGGGGGGGGGGGGGGGGGTGTTCACTTGCATTTCAGGTCACCCATGTGCTTCCTTCTTCCTGGTTTGAATAAGGAGACTTGTGAGTGACGTGGAACGAGAGTTATCACACACACACACCCCCTCAAGCCGCGGCCAGGAAGTCCTACTTGCAACTTCGATTACAAGCAGCGGAGCTACACCTGGCTCATCTCTACACATAATATGTTATGCCATAATCAGGACAGTTTCTAGGCTAAATTTCTCCTGGGGCGAGAGACCCTTGGGCCCCCCAGTATAGACAGCCAGGTAAAGGTGCCCCCAGCATAGGTAGCCAGGTATAGCTTCCCCCAGTATAGGTTAGCCAGGTATAGGTGCCCCAGTGTAGGTTCCCCAGGTTTAGAGGCCCCCAATATAGGTTATCCAGGTATAGGTGCCCCAGTATAGGTAGCAAAGTATAGGTGCCTCACTATAGGTTAGCCAGGTATAGGTGCTCCAGTATAGGTTAGCCAGGTATAGGTGCCCCAATATAGGTTGCCAGGTATAGGTTAGCTAGGTATAGGTGCCCCCAGTATAGGTTAGCCAGGTATAGGTGCCCCAGTATAGGTTAGCTAGGTATAGGTGGCCCCAGTATAGATTGGACAGGTATAGGTGCCCCCAGTATTGGTTAGCCAGGTATAGGTGGCCCCAGTATAGGTTAGCCCCGGTATGGCTTAGCCTGGCATAGGTTAGCCAGGTATAGGTGCCCCAGTATAGGTTGCCAGGTATAGGTGCCTCAGTATAGGTTAGCAAGGTATAGATGCCCCAGTATAGGTTAGACAGGTATAGATGCCCCCAGTATTGGTTAGCCAGGTATAGGTGCCCCCAGTATAGGTTAGCCCCAGTATGGCTTAGCCTGGTATAGGTTTACCAGGTATAGGTGCCCCAGTATAGGTTATCCAGGTATAGGTGCCCCAATATAGGTTAGCCAAGTATAGGTTATCCAGGTATTGGTGCCCCAGTATAGGTAACTAAGTATAGGTGCCCTAGTTTAGGTTAGCTAGGTGTAGGTGCCTCAGTATAGGTTAGCCAGGTATAGGTGCCCCCAGTATAGGTTAGACAGGTATAGGTGCCCCAGTGTAGGTCAGCCACATATAGGTGCCCCCAGTATAGGTGCTTCCAGTATAGGTCAGTCAGGTATAGGAGCCCTAGTATAGGTATCCAGGTATAGCTGCCCCAGTATAGGTTAGCCAGGTATAGGTGCCCCCCAGTATAGGTTAGCCAGGTATAGGTCACCCAGTATGGCTTAGGCTGGTATAGGTTAGCCAGGTACAGGTGCCCCAGTATAGGTCAGCCAGGTATAGGTGCACTCAACCCTCCCTCCAGCTCCTCGCCTTCCCAGGGGGTGTACAGAGGGTGTGGGCTGAGTCCCACTGTGCCGCTGCTTCACCCTCCATCACTGTGCCGGGTGCGCCTTCCTCACTGCTCCCTCCCAGCTCCCTAGAAACGCCATAATAACATAAGTCAGAAATAAATAAGATCAAAAACTCAATATTAAGCTGTACAGTGTCACTATGATTGATAACAAAGTATATAAGCAAAACCCATCACATAGGTACAAAGGAGAAAATCAAAACCCAGAAGGACAGTCTGGTATTTACAGTGTAAAGTACTACTAATACTAAATATAGTGTAAAGTATTAATAACTACGATGTCCTTAATGTCTAGTGATAAGCAAGCCCATATCACCATTGCCAGGTCAAAAGTATGGTGTGCCTGGATGGATTCTCAGCTGCTCTGTAGGCCGCTCACAATTGTTTGTGTGGAAGTTGGTGATGGAGGTAGCAGCATTAGTACAGTTGAGGGACCTTTTTAACAGGTTGTTTTTTTTACTAAATTGCTCATTAATTGTTCGGCCAATCCAGCTCGGGATGTTTTTACAAGGAATTTACTTTTGGAGCTTTAAAGAATACTTGTAATTTATTTTGAATTTAATTTTTTTTTATTTTATCGTTCCCCTGGCTACCTGTAATAGCTCCCATAACCTTGTGGAGATTATTATTATTATTATTATTGATTTATAAAGTTCCAACATATTCCGTGGCACTGTACAAAGTAGGAAACCAACAGGGGGTACAAAATAATACTGACAATGGTTTACACCAATATACAACATACAGAGTCCATCTCCTCATGGGGAATTCTCAGTAGTTCCCTTATTTTTCACAAAAGCACTAAAGTGCTATTGCAAATAAAGAAATACCTAAGAATCCCCCATGAGGAGATGGACAAGTGCAACATCTGTCAGATTTTCACTACCTACTGTAAGTGACAGTGACATAGGAAAAAATGTAAGTTATAGTGCATTTTACTCTAGAAAAAATGTACTGTATATTCATGCGCATGCATTCTACATTATATGTTTTTGACGATAGTCCTTTAATGTTTGTATCTTTTTTGTGAGACTGTATAGAACATTTTATACATTAGTGTGTGGAAAACATTTAGCCTGCTCTCTGCGAAAGTGTCTTAACACCGTAATTTGTCTTCTCCCCTCAGACATTTGCCGATATGGTATATGGCATATTCAGTTGGACCATCCCCTTGGCTGTGGCACTTTCCTGTTTTGGTGGGCTTAACTCTTCCATCCTTGCAGCCTCCAGGTTTGGACTGATTTTGCATAGATCACCTGTTAAAATTGAATGTCTTTAAAGCATTTATTTCAAAAAGCATTAGGCCTCGTTCACATCCTATTGCGCTTCCGTGCGCATTTGGAAGCGCGTATGATGTGCTGAAACACAAGAACGGCAGAAGGGCATAGACAGCCCTTCTACCATTCACATCTACTGCGCTGTGCAGCAGTATGATGTGCTATGAAGCGCTTGCGTACTGCTGCTTGCATTTTGCCTGCAAGCGCAGAGCTGATCCCATCACTGCCAATGGATGGGATCAGCAGCGGTGCAGATGGCGTGCGATCGTATGTGCTGTGTTCCGTTCGCACGGCCATCTGCGTTGAAGAGATGTGAGCGAGGCCTTCGTTTAAATCTATCAGTATATCTGCATTGACATAGCAGTGACATGGTTTTAGGCTCAAAAAGCTTTAAAAAGAAACTATGTTTTGAAACTATGCTGCTTTGTCAAAGGAGATGTATTTATGGATGTTAAAAAATATTTTTAAAGTGAGGTTCCTCTCTTGATGATAAGAGCAATCCCCTCCGTTCAGATCCATATCTATATATAGCTGCATATTGAGTGTGACATTGGTCTAGTTGCCAGGCAGCTGTTACCAAATTGAGCACAGCTGACTTCTAATACATTGTAAGACTGTGACAAACAGGATGACTTTGGTTCAGTGAGGATTCACTATATGCAGCCCTCCCATGGCCTTGTTCACTGCAGATCTGTGATGGGGCTATGAATAGCAACGGATTATTGCTATGCTAGCAGCTGATTGCTGGGAATTGTTTTTCGTTACTAATATTAAAAAGTAGATAATAGGTAGCTGGCACTACAGTGTCCTGGTAAGCAGGGTGGTGTGAGGGTTGTGTAACCAGTAGCGAAAGTATGCATTATAAATGGAAAGAGAGGTGAACAGATGGCTCTGGTAGCAAAACTTAATTTGGTGCACAAGAAGTCCATGTGTCAGGTACACATAGGTACAGTGGTTACAAAGTGTGCACTTTCTGGCAGTGTTCTCTCCAGGCTCTTTTAGCCGG
Organism: Hyperolius riggenbachi; assembly: GCF_040937935.1. Lineage (NCBI taxonomy): Eukaryota > Metazoa > Chordata > Amphibia > Anura > Hyperoliidae > Hyperolius > Hyperolius riggenbachi. The sequence goes on along the minus strand of NC_090656.1, from coordinate 173,079,885 downwards.
GTGCTTTTGGTGAGCACCCAACTGTCATTGGCTCACTTCCTACTCTGCTGTAATCAGAGTTGTGCAGCAAAGAGCCAGCCCTGCATTCTCTGATCTTGCCCCACCCAGGTATTTTTTCATGCCAGCCAAGTGGAAAACATTTCTGTGGAGAACACTGACTGGAGTGGGTGGACGATGGGTGGGTCCTTAGGGTCAGGAAACCTGATGGCCTTTTCATGTGGGGGGCTTAATTGGAGGCTTATGCAGGGGGGCAGGGACACCACCCATGACTATATCCGCTTCTGATGGCTTGCATCATTCAACCTTTCTCCTCTCTGCCCCTCAGATACCAGCTGGGTTACTATAGTTACAGGAAGCCGCATGTGCAGATATCCCATGCATGGCACCATCCAGAGCCGAGGTCCGTTCACTCACTCTAGTACTCTACAAGAGTGAGCGAATGCAAGACTCTCTAACACTGCTACTGCCTGTAGAGCGCGCTCTAGTGGCTGCAACTCTGGAGCCTTGAGTCCGCCAGGAGAAAAGCACGACATAAATATTGTGTCTAGTCAGTATTTAAATGAGTTGGTCGTCTGCAATATCGATGTGCGGAAACGGCAAGTCCTTCCAACAGCGCACGCTACTTTTGTTTGGCATGTGTAATTAACTGTCATTCTCATTGACAATATCTGTTTCTTGTTGTCTCTGCAGGCTGTTCTTTGTTGGAGCGAGAGAAGGACACCTCCCTGATATGTTGTGTTTAATACACCTAGAACGCTTTACACCAGTGACCGCCCTTCTGTTCAATGTGAGGAGTATTCACTTTTATGTCCCCATGTTAATCTGCAGCAATCATATCAATGCTCTTATGAATCATTTCAACTGTGAAAATTTTTCCCAGTGAATAGACAGATTTCTCATAACGATGGGTGAAGGCATAGCTTCCCATCCCAGTAAACAGATCAAATCTATGCTGTCCCAAAACTCATCAGATTGGAAGTCGGCTGTCCCTGACTTAGGGCCATGTCATGTCTGAGTCTAGCCACACACAGGTTGTCAGTATAGCAAGTACATGTCCCATTATAGCAGTCAGGCAGTGATTGATTCTCTACTACACTGCTTACTCAGATATGTGTGTTAGCTTTCAGCAGAGATCTATACAGAATCAATTGAATTACTAGAATTGTATCATCCAGTCCTAGAATTGTATCATCCAGTCCATCTCTGCTACTTCCTCTGCTTGATTGATAGAGATTTACTAACGCGTTTAATCTACTTATATTGCCCACAAGCAATCAGAAGTTGAACTCAGCATATTGGTGTTGATCAGTCTCCAGCAGGAGCAAAGTTACTGGATTAGCTTGAAAAATCAAACCGTGATTGCTGCCTGCTTAAAGACAACTGAGCACAAGAAAATATTTTTTTCTTAAATGCACCTTCTCTTAAAGTGAACCTCCGGACTAAAAATCGACTCAGCAGCACTGAAAAGGCCTGGTGTTTCTTTAACAGATTAACAGCATCAAAACTTTTTTTCTCTTATCCAAGCCTCATTTTTAGCTGCACAGAAGAAAACTGCCCGGGCTTTTTTCCCCTGATGCTGTGCAAAGCATGATGGAATTTCTGATGTTGTTGCTCTCGTTCTGCTGTTTTGGTGCAAATTTTTTCTTTTTTACATTTTGAATTTGACATTTGAAGCCTAGCTGGGAGGGGTTATCAGGACACAGGACAGTTGGAACTGTGTCTCCTGCTCCTTGTCACCTCCTTTCAACCAAAAAGATGGCTGCCCCCATGACAAAGATGGCAGCCCCCATGAATCACAAACATTTGTCTGTTCTTTTAAAACAGGGTGGGTAAAAAAATTATATTACCTATCTATTCTAATTAACATAACTAATGTAACTTAATGACAGTATGTTTGTTTAGGCTGAAGTTCCCCTTTAAGGGAGGTTTGTAATGGATTGTGCAGTTGGGGTGAGCGCAGGGACGGATCTAGGGGGGGGGGCAAGCGGGTCTCTTGCCCCAGGCGCAGTTTGTTGAATTCCTGGGGGGGGGAAGCGGGTCTCTTGCCCCAGGCGCAGTTTGTTGAATTCCTGGGGGGGGGGGGGGGGAAAGCGGGTCTCTTGCCCCAGGCGCAGTTTGTTGAATTCCTGGGGGGGGGGGGGGGAAGCGGGTCTCTTGCCCCAGGCGCAGTTTGTTGAATTCCTGGGGGGGGGGGAAGCGGGTTCCTTGACCCAGGCGCAGTTTGTTGAATTCCTGGGGGGGGGGGGGGGGGGAAAGCGGGTCTCTTGCCCCAGGCGCAGTTTGTTGAATTCTTAAAAAGGCAGCAAAATTTGGATGGGAAATGGCAGTTTAGGCGCCAAAACCTGACCTTGCCCCAGGCGCAACTTGGGGCAACTTGGTCTAGATCCGTCCCTGGGTGAGCGCCACTACATACCTACGAGGGGTGCTGATCATCTGGCCCCCAGTCCGTATGAGATCCACCATCTTCTCTACGGAGAAACTGCATCTACCGCTTTTCCAACTCCCGGCTACTGTATGTGTTGCACACTCCTTACAATGCATCCTGGGAGATGTAGTCCATGGAATGCGACTACAGACATGCAGTTGCTAACAGCTGGGATACACTAGAGCAGCAGTAACCAGCCGCTGTCATGTGCCATAGTTTGTAAATACAGAGGATGATGTTAACTACAGCTGTTCGGCATCATAGTAGCTACAATGAAAACTTTGTGTTTTGTGTGACATGTTGTCTGTCTACAGATAACATTGGCATAATTGTTAGATTGGACCTATAATTGTTGGAGAAACAGTAAGACCACATCTGAGCAGTCTTATGCTGCCCATACACTGTACAATTTTTTTCGAATTTAATTGACTATTCCGTTTGGTCGAATTCTTTTTAAAATTCTTTTTGAGGTATCATACATGAACATTTCGAAAATCTGAAAAAAACGATTCATCTAATAGTATTTTCTTATACAACTTACCATACACTATACTATTTCACAACAATGACCCAGATTTTTCCAACATCTCCAATCACATTTTTATTGAAAAAAACGTAATGATCGTTTGTTTTTTCAGTTTTTACTCTGTTCAATAATTTTGGTCGGATAACCGGGAGAGTCGAACGTTTTTATTGTACCATGTACAGGCACCATAATTGGTTTCACCCAGTTGCCGACCCCCTCTCACATATCCTTAGGAACCCTTCATGGCTGCCTCCCCTCTTTCCGCTATCCTGTTTTTGTCTATTGAGCATGCATGGCACAGTCCAAGGCTCCTAGGCTGCAAGTACTATGGGCACTTCTGCCCACAGCATGAATACCAATGAAAGATGTCAGGTGGGTGGGCTGGACATGAGGGTGAGGGCCACCATGGATGCTCCGTAGGGTGGAGGTTTTCTTTAAGTTTGTAAATATCACCACCTTCTCCCCTAATTTTGTTTTCATATATAAAGCAAATAATGATGCAGAATATCACCTTAATTGGTGAATCTAATAGGTCGGAGTTCCCCAACCCTGTCCTCAAGGCCCACCAACAGTACATGTTTTGCAGAAAACCACAAACATACACAGGTGAGGTAATTAGTGTCTCACTGGAGCGAATTATCTACCTCTGTGGATTTCCACAAAACATACACTGTTGGTGGGCCTTGAGGACAGATTTGGTGAACACTGTGAAAGGTCAATGTAATATTTACAGCAGTGCTCCTGCTGAACATCTTCCAAAAAAATAAAAAATAGGCACATGTGCTTACTAGAGAAAAACCCCAAAGGGAGACTTGCAAGTGAGGCAAAATGAAATGGCAGGATTACCATGTAGTAGCAGCAGCAGTGATGAAGAATCTAAGGAAAGCAGGTAGTAGGCAGTCAGAACAGAGATTCCAAGGATGAGCAAGCTGTTGGAGGTTGCAATTATCTGACTTCAGCATAGACAGAGATAGGAGGTAAGTGTGTTCCAACAGTACACAAGTACCAGCAAGCCGCCCAATGTTGGATCTGGTTGTGGCAAAGCACAGTGCTGGAACTCTGCCACTGCCATTCCATTTGCATTCGCTACATAATTATATATGCAAATGCAAATCATTCGCCTATCTACTTTAAAGAGAATCTGTACTCTAAAATTCTTACAATAAAAAGCATACTATTCTATTCATTATGTTTTCCTGGGCCCCTCTGTGCTGTTTCTGCCACTCCCTGCTGCAATCCTGGCTTGTAATTGCCAGTTTTAGGCAGTGTTTACAAACAAACTAACCAGCTTGTGATAGGCTGAGAGGAGCTCAGTCTGTGACTCACACAGAGCCTGGGGGGGACGTGGAGAGGGTGTGTATAGCTTCTATCCTATCACATGCAGAGCAGCACATTCCTGCCTGAGTGCCTGAGCCCGACAAAGCCGTCAAAGGAAAAAAGATTAGATTATATAACAGTGATAATACAGCCACTGTGCAACTAGGAAAGGCTGCAGTAAGACAGACCACATTAGAACAGGTAGAGGAACTTATAGGATAGAATAAATAAGGCTGAACATTTTGTTACAGAGTCTCTTTAAAGCTTATATTAACATATACTGTTAAAGCAAACCTGGAGGGAAAATATACTGATGAGATAAGCAAATATATCTGTAGACCTAATTCTAACTAGGACGTCCCACATTCTAATTTTGAAAGTTTAAAATCTAGTTTTGAGGATTTGACTGTTTCAGATCCGTGATGGCAGTTTTGAAATGTTTATTCAGCTACCATACAGACAGATCATGACCTACTCAACTCATCTGTTGCACTCAGAAGTGTTTTTCTCAGCCACACAGTGTAGTTATCAATGAAAGTATTACTTTGCAGTTCCAGTATACTGTATAGAAACTGTTATTTAGAACCCTGTATTATTAACCCTTACAGTGAGAGAAAAAAGTAAAAACGGACACAAGCTAGTTCCAGGTAGTGCTGGTGCACTATATACACATGTTTCTGTTATAATGTTATGTGTCATGTCAGGATCATTTTAAGTTCACAGCTGATATTTTTCCACCATCCACTCCGAAAAGGAATAATGATTGTACCTGGTGAATGAGATTGAAAGTTCCAGGAACCGAAAAAGACAAAGAAACCAGGAGTGCCAATATAGTGCAGTATTCTAAAGAATGGGATAACGGGTAAAAGAATGTTACTAACAAAACTAGGTTGCTGAACTGCAACCACTGTAACAGGCATGTGGAGAATTCCATCTCCATGCAGATATATAGGAATCTTCTTCGCAGTATGGTGGGTCACATTTAAAGAAAAAATAAACAAAACCTACTGGATCTAATTTTACAGGAGAGGCCCCTAGCTAAAAGGAACAAACTCAGATAGGTGGGAAGAGGTAAACAGCTGGAAAGCAGTATGAAGAGGAAGCAGAGTGAGAATTATCCAGTTTACTGCATCTAATGCATTTTGCGGTACCTACCTGCTTCTTTAGGACAAAAAGTAGTGTGTGTGTAACTTGAACACTACAGATGTGGAGCACCTTGTGTAAAAAGGAATAGCCAACCCTTAACTTGTCCCTGTTTGATCTCTGTACCTAGTACAGCCTCCCCTAAGCAGTTAAAGGCTTCTGCTGCAGCTGCAATGTAAATCACCATTTATTTCTACATGTACAGTGTAATGCTGTTCTGGGTAGCTGGGTTTATAATAGAAGGCTTATGGTCAATAATGGCAGTCTTGTGACTGGAGGTGTCCTGTCAGCTTGGAAGGAAGTCTGAAGCATAGCAGTAAATGAACTTTATACTCTATGTTCACTTAGGCCTCTTTCAGACGGGCAACTGATGCTCTCCTGCACTGGCTGGGCACTTGATAGTGCTCGGTATTGCCGCTGGACATGCCCCCCCCCCCCCCCCCAAAGAGCCGCAGCTGTGTCGCGGTTCTCTGTTTCTCTGCCGCCGCTTAACATCAACTCTTGACACACAAGCTGCATTAAAATTGCACCAGAATCGGGCTCGTGAGCAGCAGCCAGGAGCATGCAGTTCTCTCTCCTGTCTGAAAGGGGATGTAAAATCTAGTTATAACAAAGAAAAAAGTCAATGAATCTTACTGTGTACATGAGTGACTAATAAGAGCAATAAACCAAAACACATCCACTATCAGTGGGACCCCAGAATGGGATTTTCTCTGAGTGCTCACCCTCATGTCAATGGATATGTTTTTATATTTATTTATATTGTAGGTCAATGGATATGTTTTTATATTTATATTGTAGGTACTGTATTATGTATATCTATACGCTTTATGTATTTTTGTCTGTGTCCTTTAAAATCTGCAACACACATCTTGAACATCAATTGCATTTATTGGCAATGAAAGTAATGCATGCACAACCATTTTTCCAATTAAAATGTACCTTTCTTGTAAAAGGTGGTGGAAGAGCTGACTTATATACTAATACGGTCATGTATTTGATTCCTGCAGTGTGCTGCTACCCTTGTCTACTTGTCGGTGAAAGATGTCTTCCAGCTCATCAATTACTACAGCTTCAGTTACTGGTTCTTTGTTGGACTGTCTATTGCTGGACAAATCTACTTACGCTGGAAGGACCCTGACAGGCCAAGACCCGTTAAGGTGGGGTGATTTTAATATCATCTTTGCCAATCCACAGTATGAATAGTGGAATAACTGAAGTACAGTCTACAGAGATAGTTTCCCAGGACAGCCTGCGAGATTGGTATTGCACGTCTGTCTTAATGTGCATTTTTATAGGGGAGGCATGGCTGCAAATGTTAGAGAGAGGCACAATGTCAAGGCTTGTTAAAGCTAATAAGACTCTACAAAAAAAATATCAACCAGATACTTACCGAAGGAGAGAGAAGGCTCTGGGTCCTATAGAGCAGGGGTCCCCAACCTTTTCCGGCCCGGGGACCACTTACTGACCAAATTTTTTTCCGGGGCCGGGGGGGGGGGGGGCTTATTGCACGCGCGACCTAGTGGACAGTGTCGTGCGCAGCGGGTTACGGGGGGAGGGGCTGGGGTGCTGCGGCATAGCTAGCATAGTTGCCTCAGTATAGGGAGTTTAGTTGGCCCAGTATGGCTAGTATAGTTACCCCAGTGTAGCTAGTATAGTGCCCCAGTATAGCTAGTATTGTGACCAGTATAGCTAGTATAGTCCAGTATGGGTCGGTAGTGCCCTAGTATGGCTAGTAAACTGCCTAGCATGGCTAGTACAGTGCCCAGCATGGCTAGTACAGTGCCCAGCATGGCTAGTACAGTACCCAGCATGGCTAGTACAGTGCTCAGCATGGCTAGTATAGTGCCCGAGCATGGCTAGTATAGTGCCCAGCATGGCTAGTACAGTGTCCAGCATGGCTAGTACAGTGCCCAGCATGGCTAGTACAGTGCCCAGCATGGCTAGTACAGTGTCCAGCATGGCTAGTACAGTGTCCAGCATGGCTAGTATAGTGCCCAGCTATAGCTAGTATAGTGCCCAGCATGGCTAGTATAGTGCCCAGCATGGCTAGTACAGTGCCCAGCATGGCTAGTACAGTGCCCAGCATGGCTAGTACAGTGCCCAGCATGGCTAGTACAGTGCCCAGCATGGCTAGTACAGTGTCCAGCATGGCTAGTACAGTGCCCAGCATGGCTAGTACAGTGCCCAGCATGGCTAGTATAGTGCCCAGCTATAGCTAGTATAGTGCCCAGCATGGCTAGTATAGTGCCCCAGCATGGCTAGTATAGTGCCCCAGCATGGCTAGTATAGTGCCCCAGCATGGCTAGTATAGTGCCCAGTATGGCTAGTATAGTGCCCCAGCATGGCTAGTATAGTGTCCCAGCATGGCTAGTATAGTGTCCCAGCATGGCTAGTATAGTGTCCCAGCATGGCTAGTATAGTGTCCCAGCATGGCTAGTATAGTGCCCCAGTATGGCTAGTATAGTGCCCCAGTATGGCTTGTATAGTGCCCAGCATGGCTAGTATAGTGCCCCAGTATGGCTAGTATAGTGCCCAACATGGCTAGTATAGTGCCCAACATGGCTAGTATAGTGTCCCAGCATGGCTAGTATATAGTGCCCAGCATGGCTAGTATAGTGCCCAGTATGGCTAGTATAGTGCCCCAGCATGGCTAGTATAGTGCCCAGCATGGCTAGTATAGTGCCCAGCATGGCTAGTATAGTGCCCAGCATGGCTAGTACAGTGCCCAGCATGGCTAGTACAGTGCCCAGCATGGCTAGTACAGTGCCCAGCATGGCTAGTACAGTGCCTAGCATGGCTAGTATAGTGCTCAGCTATAGCTAGTACAGTGCCCAGCATGGCTAGTACAGTGCCCAGCATGGCTAGTACAGTGCCCAGCATGGCTAGTATAGTGCTCAGCTATAGCTAGTATAGTGCCCAGCATGGCTAGTATAGTGTCCAAGCATGGCTAGTACAGTGCCCAGCATGGCTAGTATAGTGTCCAGCATGGCTAGTATAGTGCCCAGTATGCGTAGGTGGTGCCCCCGTGGCCGCCGCTTCTGTTACCTTATGAGAGGGCGGGCGGCCGCTTCCGGATTCCCCCAGGCGCCGCTCTCCTTCATGCATGCAGTACTATCTCCTGCTCCTATAACAGCAGCGCGTCTTGCGTCTGATGTAAGGAGGGAAGGAGGCGGGGCAGCGGCGATATGCATCGCCGCTACCATGGGAACTGCTGCCCCACCTCCTTCCCTCCTTACAGCAGACGCAAGACGCGCTGCTGTTATAGGCGGAGATAGTACTTCATGAAGGAGAGCGGCGCCTGGGGGAATCCGGAAGCGGCCGCCCGCTCATAAAGTAACAGAAGCGGCGGCCGCGGGGGGGGAGGGGCAAGATGACAGACCCGCCGCGGCCCAGCTGGAAACTGCCAACGGACCGGCAGTGGGCCGCGGCCCGGTGGTTGGGGACCCCTGCTTAGAGCATTCCTTCTCCTCTCATGGTCTCCTCATTTAAGCAGCGGCTCCCCGTTTGATTCCTCTGCCGCGGGAGGCTTCGGAGGTCTTCAAGAGCCTGAGTGCTCCCGAAGACAAGCGGCTCCATACTGCACGTGCGGGAGCATGCCAGAGCAGGCACAGTACGGAGCCACCTATCTTCGGGAGCACTCGGGCTCTTCAAGATTTCCAAAGCCTCCTTTGGTGGCAGAAAGCAGTATTTGACCAATTGGTTGTATACTGCTACGGAGGAGCCATCACTGGAACATGGGGACTGTGAGAGGTGCGGGAAGGCTCCATAGGGCCCAGAGCCTTCTCTCTCCATAGGTAAGTATCTGGTTCATTTTTTTTCTTTTCAATTCTCATTTACTTTAAAGGGAAGACATGGCTCCACTTGTTATATGGGGACCTTATGTCAGGTCTTGTTGTATCGGAAATAGGGTTGCACTTGCAGTATGGGGAGACAATGACAGCACTTGTGATCTGGCCACATTATTGTGCTACAGGTTATTGGTGCTATATGACATGATGGCAGTATTTGGGGAGACATGAATGCACTTGTATTAAAGAGAATCTGTACTCTAAAATCCTTACAATAAAAAGCATACCATTCTATTCATTATGTTCTCCTGGGCCCCTCTGTGCTGTTTCTGCCACTCCATGCTGCAATCCTGGCTTGTAATTGCCAGTTTTAGGCAGTGTTTACAAACAAAAGACATGGCTTCTAACCAGCATGTGGTAGGCTGAGAGAAGCTCAGTCTGTGACTCATACAGAGGCTGGAGGGAGTGTGGAGGGGGTGTGGAGAGGGTGTGTATCACTTCTGCCCATAACAGCAGAGCAGCACATTCCTGCCTCAGCCGACAAAGCTGACACAGGAAAGATTAGATTATATAACAGAGATAATACAGCCACTGTGCAACTAGGAAAGGCTGCAGTAAGACAGACCACATTAGAACAGGAATAGGAACTTAGATAGAAGAAATAAGGCGGAACATTTTGTTACAGAGTCTCTTTCAGAGATAGACCATTACAAAACTAGTATTAAGGGGGAACATTATGGCTTTACTGTTTGTAGCTGGGACTCAATATAACAGCAGCATTTGGTAAAGGAGAGACATGGATTCACTTGTGTTATAGAGCTGACAATGACAGTACTGCTTATATAAGGAGCATTATGGCGGTATTAGTTATATTTGGGACATGACATAATAGCAGCCTGTGGGCCACATGTATGGAGGGATGACAATATCAGGGTCGTTGCCTTGGTGGGGAGGAGAATGATGGCATAGCTCTATTAATGGAGGAGCAGGGATGTTTTATTCAGGAATCCCCTGCAATCCCAAAAAATCAAATAGGTTTTTTCAAGTCTAATATGTGTCAGAAAGACTCCTCATATATATGTCCAGGTTTTCTTTATGATCTGTGATGCCATGTAAATAAGTAAATAAATAAACCAAATCAAATTCACTGATTCAGAATTAACTAAAAAAGCTGAAACTGAAAATGCCAGGAAGAGAGTACATGTGTAAGCCCAGGTAGCACCAAACCTGTATTAACTATGTTTTATCAGTAGTAGAAAGCTGTCAGTATAGAAGTGTCTACCATTGCTGTAACAGTATTCTGTCTAGCTGAAGGCACTGAAGCGCCTTGGCTTGCTTTTCTGCCTTCCTTCCCTAAGCAGTCTCTTATAGTGAAGGTGGAGCCTGAACCTGCACCTGAGACACTTTAAAGAGGAACTGTAACTGTAAGCCAGAAGATATAGGCCTCAATTCACTAAGCTTAACTCCTGTCTTTAATAACTCTTCTGAGCTGTTTTACAGTTATCACCATGGTGATATAATTGTGATAACTGTAAAACAGCTCAGAAGAGTTATTAAAGACAGGAGTTAAGCTTAGTGAATTGAGGCCATTGTTTCCTTTTCTCTAATAGATCATTGGGGGGAGGGGGATCTGTGTGGCTGATATTGTGGTGAAAGTTCTCCCACATTGTGATGTCATGACCATGATCCTGACAGTCTGCTGTCTGAACCTCACTGCTTTGTGGGAAATAACAGCTTTTTCCAACTGTCAAGCAAGTATCTCCCTCTGTACTTAGAACTCTCAGTAACGAACATTCCGTATAGGTCACCTGACAGAACTATAGATGTCACCACCAGTGATAAATTTCAGAATGTACAGTAAATCAGGGAGAGGAAAGATTTTACAATGGGCAAACACTGACTAAATAATCTATAAATGAATATTGTAAAAATAAGCAGTTTTATTCATTACGTCATTTTTGCTGTTCCTTTTTAACCACTTAATTACCAGCGGTCTCTGCCCCCATAAGGACCAGAGACTGCTGTTACAAAGACGACGGAATCCCAACGAATTGGCGCTGCAATCGCCGTCACCGACGCACGCCAGGATCCTGCTGACAGCCGGCAGAGTCATGTGAGCCGGTCAGGAGCTGCTTTCATTGGCTCCGTGTCTTGACCGTGTCTATCAATGTAAGCCAATGAGGGCGGCTTGCATTGATAGACAAGGCCAGGAGCCAGTGAAATCGGCTCCTAACTCACACAGCTCTGCCGTCATAGAGACAGGCAGAGCCAGTGAACTGTGGCAAAAGACGTCGGGTTTAAGCGGCGCGATGGGCTGGGAGCGACGGAAACGGCAAATGTGCGCTGCGGGCGGTGATTGAAATCTTTGCCCTGCCAGCCAGGAGCCCACCAAAACAGGGCATAGATTTCAATCACCTTGGTACTTAAAGAGGAACTGTCGTGAAAATCTTAAAATTTAAAACACATACAAATAAGAAGTACATTTCTTCCTGAGTAAAATGAGCCATAAGTTACTTTTCTCCTATGGTGCTGTCACTTACAGTAAGTAGTAGAAATCTGACAGAAGCGACAGATTTTGGACTAGCCCATCTACTCATAGGGGGGTTCTTAGGGTTTTCTTTATTTTTAAAAGAACTTAGTGAATGGCAGTTGCTCCGTCCAGCTGCCAAAAAAAGTGTGCAGCGAGCAGGGAAGCTGGCCAGCATCTTTGTATTAATCATTTTCAGGGAATGTCTTTATAAAGAATAAAGGCCATGCTGAGAATCCCCTATGGAGAGATGGACTAGCCCAAAACCTGTCGGTAATGTCAGATATCTACTACCTACTGTAAAGGTGGCCATACACTGGCCCGATTCCCGGCCGTTTCGACAGCAGATTCGATCCTGGGATCGAATCTGCTGCCAATCGTTCGCGGTAAACGCCGCCGACGATCCGATTTCCTCCCGAAATCGGATCGGTCCGTCGATCGCGCCGTGCGGGAAATTACCCTCGATCGCCCGCGGGTAAAGTGCGCGTCGCTAGCGGCGGCCGATCCGATGAAATATACATTACCTGATGCGGGCTCCCGGGCGTCTTCTCCGCATCTTCTCAGCGCTGCACCCGCTCCATCCCGGCGCTTCCTGGGTCACTGCAGTGACCCAGGAAGTTCAAATAGAGGGCGCTCTATTTGAACTTCCTGGTCACGGAGTGACACAGGAAGCGCCGAGATGGAGCAAGAACAGAGCGGTGCAGCGTGGAGAAGATGCCCGGGAGCCAGCGTCAGGTAATGTATGCGCGGGGGGAGGACAGGCGGCAGGAGCAGCTGAACAGATTGTGATCGGTTTCAGGCTGAAATCGATTCACAATCTGTTTGCAGTAAAGGCAGCCATACGATCCCTATCTGATCAGATTCGATCAGATAGGGATCTGTCAGCTGGTCGATCTGATGGCACATCGACCAGTGTATGGCTGCCTTTAGTGACAGCAACATAGGAGAAAAGTAATTTATGGCTCATTTTACTCTGGGAGAAACGTACTTCTTATTTGTATGTGTTTTTAAATTTTAAGATTTTTGCAACAGTTCCTCTTTAAGTAGTTAAGGTCCCATTCCACAGTGCACTAATGTGCTGAGGAGAGTCCACATTATCTTCGTCTGCCCTTACTATGGCAAACCAAACTATCAGTACTATCGTTTATAGTACTTTGATTTATCACTGTTATTTGTTTGCTATTGTGGTATTGTGCTGTAGTCTGAAATGAATGATTATAACAGCGTGTTCTTTCTCTGTCTTTTCAGCTCAGCCTGTTCTATCCAATTACGTTCTGCTTGTGTACGCTCTTCTTGATTGCCGTCCCTTTATACAGTGATACTGTGAACTCTCTCATTGGAATCGGCATTGCCCTTTCTGGTATTCCAGTCTATTTCATGGGGGTTTATCTACCGGAGTCTAAAAGGCCGCCATGCATTGGCAAGCTGTTAGGTAAGCAGTACTGTTGCTGTTATGAGGGGCAGGGTGGCATAGCTACAGAACCATAGGTCCCAGTGCAAATGTACACTCCCTTTTCCCCCTATGAACTGTATATATAACGTACATGTTACCACATCTCATGACCTTCCTTCCAAGGACAGCCATAGTGTGAAGGAAGTGTTAGAACTCAGGCCCGGATTTACATCACAGGAGCCTATAGGCACATATGTTCTGGCACCCTACACTTCACCCTCTTCAAACCTACAAACCCTCGCTGAACTGCACTGCAAATGTGCTTGCTGGCCACTTCTTCCTTACTTCTCCTGCCTGTTGTAGATAGCCACAGGTGTCCCCTTACTGAATGTACCTCTAGCCACCGTAATACTAAGTAGCTACGGGCGCCCCCAGGTATTAGGTTGCTAGAGGTGCCCCGACTGAAGAAAGATGTCGTCAGAGGAATACAGAGATCTGAGTGAGCAACCTCTCATTTATGTTCCACTTAGGACTCTTCATAGGTAAGGAGGAAGGCACTCAAGGAGGGGAGTGCCTTTCCATCATCTTGCGCCTGTAGGCACAAGCCTACAGTGCCTTATGGTGAATCCGGCCCTAAGGACAAGGGAAACTGATAATTACCAGTTATCAACGCACATATAGAGGTGATCATTACCTGGGGAGAGCTGGGATCATGAAAAAAAATTTAAATAATAATTTTAAAGCAAAATATTTATTTAGAAGTCAAAGCTAGCAGCTTAAAAAACAGTTTACAAAAGTGTCTAATCTACAACTCCCCCCAACCCCCCAAAAATAATACCTAGATAAAGCAGACACCTGTACCCACGGCAAGATATCAGCTGTCACTTTGACAGATTCATTTTGTTCATTTCAGTTCATTTTGTGTGATATTGTGTAATCATCGTTTAAAGAAAATTTATTAAATTATGGTTAAAGAAGGCTGGCGAACCATGATGCTTGCTTTGAAAGATGGTAATGACCAATTGCAACGGAAACAATGCTTCTGATTTTCTCTAAAGGCAATGGACTTCAGTGAAAATATTGTTTCATTTGAACGATCATTTGCATCCCTAAATATAGATTGGGGAACGATCGTTCTTCAGCAGATTTCCCCATCTTATCTTTCCCTGGGTACTCAGCTTTATGTTAGGTACACACGTTTTTTTCCGGTTCGATAGATGCGTTCGTTTGATAAATTTCGTCATTTCCGATATTCCTCTCGATCGTTTTAATGCTCGATTTGTGACAGACGTGAATAGAAAAAGCGTAAGATAAGAGAATCGAGTGGAGAATCGAGCAGAAAAAAACGATCGAGTGGAGAATGGAGCGGGAAAAAACGTATCGTGTGTACCCAGCATAAAAGCTAATAGTTGTAGGGGCTGTGAAAAGTTAAAAGCGGTCTCAAGCCTCCAGGTCATACATTGTGCATATAGCGTCACTTTACTTGACTTCCACGTAATCAAGATGAGCAATGTACTAAAGGAGTCATCACATGTCAATATCACTGGGACTAGAACCAACACAGTTAATAGGGCAAACTCAGCAATTTCATATGCTTGGCAATGGTCAGGCTCATCTGGCTTGAGGGATAAGGACAGTCAAGGGTCCCTTGGTAGAGGGATAAGGTTAGAGTGCGTCAAATTGTCCTTCACAGGAATATTAAATAGATCAAAAAGGTGCTAAAGGGTGTGCCCACATTCCAAACAGCACAAATCATGAGCAGTTAGCACACTGATAAAATCACTGACTCACTGCAGTTATATGCATCTTATGCACAGGACTAGCAAGCAGGTGAGGCGCAGACAGATCTTTTGAGGAGGTAAATGGCATGCGGTAACTAAACAGGTAGGTGTTTCTAAGAACATTAAAATTGTTTGCTGACGTTTATTCTACTTCCTCTATCCAATAGGTTTTCTAACAAAGTGGACACAGCTGATATTCAATTGTGTCTTGACGGAGATGGATCCTTTAGATGAGAAACAGGCAGTAGTAAAGTCTGGGAAGCCACTATGATCTGGACATTCAATAGAAGAAAAGGAGCTTTAAACAAGGAGAGACCATCTGACATGAGTGGAGAGAGCTGCTACTGGCTTGGTTTGGCAGAGGTGGACTCCTCTGCCACAGTGGAGATGGACAAGTACATGACCAGGATGGAATAGAACAGTGGTTACACGGAACTCTGCTAAGAACTATCTTGAAAGGTTTCACAATTCCAAATAACTTTAGAAAAATTTCAGGTTATCTGCACTCCTTTTATGTTTGAAGTTTTTAATTTGTTTTTTTCATTTGCAACTCTTTTTTAATTTTTCAACGTAAACATTTTTGCATCCACCAAAAATCTAAGCCTTTATTGCGTTTTTTCATGGATTTTAGAGAAAGAAACAAAAAACTTGAAAGTGAGGCCTTCTCATTTGTGTAAGGTCAGAGAAGTAATTTTTTTTGGTTACTCTTTCATGGGTTTGTGAATGAAGATGTGAATGTTGACATGATCCAAGTGTATCTTCTTTTCCAATAATTTTTCTGACTGGTACGTGCTTGTTCTTTTTTAATAGATCAAGTTTGAATGGTTAATACTTTTTGGTGGTCTCTGTGATGGTGGTTTCGTCATCATGGTTGGTGCCTGTGACTTGATTTGCACTCTCTTAAGGGAGCAATACACTAAGTGGCTTTTAGTAGGTTAGGTAGTCTTGGTTACATTAGCCTGGTCACTCACATGCTGCCTGAGTGGCAACATTCTCCCTCATTAATATTAAAGAAACCGTGAAGTAAGAGATGTATGGAGGCTGCCATATTGATTTCCTTTTAACCACTTGAGGACCCACCCTTTACCCCCCCTTAAGGACCAGCGCTGTGCTGAGTGATCTGTGCTGGGTGGGCTCTGCAGCCCCCAGCACAGATTATGTAGCAGGCAGAGAGATCAGATCACCCCCCTTTTTTCCCCACTAGGGGGATGATGTGCTGGGGGGGTCCGATCTCTCATGCCTGCATGTGGCTGGCGGGGGGGGGGCAGCTCAAAGCCCCCCTCCGCGGCGAAATTCCCCCCTCCCTCTCCTACCTGCTCCCCCCCCCCGGAGATCAGGGCTGCACAGGACGCTATCCGTCCTGTGCAGCCAGTGACGGGACGTCCCCTGTCACATGGCGGCAATCCCCGGCCGCTGATTGGCCGGGGATCGCCGATCTGCCTTACGGCGCTGCTGCGCAGCAGCGCCGTACAAATGTAAACAAAGCGGATTATTTCCGCTTGTGTTTACATTTAGCCTGCGAGCCGCCATCGGCGGCCCGCAGGCTATTCACGGAGCCCCCCGCCGTGATTTGACAGGAAGCAGCCGCTCGCCCGAGCGGCTGCTTCCTGATTAATCAGCCTGCAGCTGGCGACGCAATACTGCGTCGCTGGTCCTGCAGCTGCCACTTTGCCGACGCGCGGTATGAGTGCGCGGTCGGCAAGTGGTTAATCAATAACAGTTGCCTGGCAGTGCTGCTGATCTCTTTGGTTGCAGTAGACATTGAATCACACACTCCTGGAACAGCTAATCTTAGCAGATTCTTGTCAGAAACATTCATCTGCATGCTCGTTCAGGGTCTATGGCTAAGGCCTCTTTTCCATGGACTGTTGATAGGCAGTGAAATGCCTCTCAAACTCTCACAACTGCTTACTGCTGCCTGGTAACTGCTTGTTGCTGCCTGGCATCTGCTCACTGCTGCTTGGTAACTGCTCACTGCTGCCTGGTAACTGCTTGCTGAGCACACCGTTCAACAGTCCGTGGAAAACAGATCTAAATGTATTATGCTGGGTACACATGATGCGTTTTTTCAGTCAATTTTCCGTCCGATCGATTTCCGATTCGATTTTCCGATCGATATTCGATTCTGTTATGTTTTCTTATCTACTTCCATTCACTTCTATGAGAAATCAATCAGAAAATGCTTGAAAATAAGATCGGATATTTCGTAAATTATCTATCGAACCATCTATCTAACACAAAATTGTATGGTGTGTACCTAGCATAGGCGGCAGGGGATCAGCAAGACAGCCAATTTGTATAGTTTAAAATTAATTGAATATGTCAGCCTCCATGTCCCTCTCACCTCAGGTTCTATTTAAACTGTATGTTTGCATTAGCACCTTAGAAGATGGATATGTTCAGTGTATCACATGCTGATACAATGTATAGTTTATCAAATATACCTCATTTTTTATTTTTAATCTTCAAAGCATATAAAACTCCTTTAATTAAGATGCTGTGACCTGTGTTGTGCTGTGCATGGGTCATTCTTATCTGGAAGTAATAAACCACTGTAATTTGAGCTGTCTGATCTGTGGTGAGGTGTGTTGTTCAGACAGGTTAATACGTAAAAACAGGAAGTTAACTCTTTCTGTGCTCCCATGAAACCAGGAAGTAGCCACTGCAGAATATCAGAAAGAGTTCTGTGAACTGTAACAAATAAATGTTTTTCTTTAAAGGTCATTATGCTGTTGCTTATCTTTTAGAGCAGAGAAGAAGTTCTGGGTTCAGTTCCTCTTTAATGCTGGGTACACACCATGAGATTTTATGGTCGATCTACTGTAAAATCGATTATTTCCAACATGTCCGATTTGCTTTCCGATCGACCTCCGAGCATTTTCTGATCGATTTCCGTTAACTTTAATAGGAAATCGATCGGAAAATGCTCGGAAATCGACGGAAAGCAAATCGGACATGTTGGAAAGAATCGATCTGACAGTGAATCGACCATAAAATCTCATAGCAATGTTCTCCCTATGCTCTTTTAGCCGGGTGCGCCACCCGGCTAGTTTTGGTGACCACCCGGCTGTCATCAGCTCATCTTCTCCTCTGCTGTATGCAGAGAAGCGCCGTCCCTGTATTCTGTTATCACGCCCCACCCGGGTACTTTTTCTTGCCACCCGGCTACTTTTTCATGCCACCCGGCTGGAAAAAAATTCTGGGGAGAACACTGCATAGTGTGTACCCAGCATTACATAGTAAGCACAATGATATTCAAATGGGTTGATGGAATGGAGACAGATTAGAAGCAAGGAGTTCTAGTTTGCAGTGTCCCCTTCAGAACTTCCTCATGACACTGGGAGACTGTATCTTGGCATGTTTCACAACAGTGGTGTTGTATAACTTTGGAGCAAAATTCATTTGCCATGCATTTTCAGTGACACTAAAAACTCTAAGCATGTTCCGCATACACAGACCGGGACAAGGTCCTCCAGCACCCACGGCTGAGACACCAAAGTGCGCCCCTCCATCCCTGCCACCCCAGCCATCACACACTTATTGCTATTAGACTAAGAGGCGCCACAGGGCCCACAACCTCCCCAACACCTTGATATCTAGTTAACTGGCTTGCAGTCACTGCCATGTATCCCCTTTTCTTATTTCTTTCTGCTTCAAACACAATAAGGAATGACAGCTGAATGAATTCTGCGCCCCCTCCTACACTGCGCCCTGAGGATGGAGCCTCTCCAGCCTATGCCTCGGCCCGGCCCTGCGCATACATTATCCAAATTTACTGCAGAGTCACACGTGTGTGTGTGTGTGTGTGTCCTAGCAAGGGCAATTGGTATTGTGTAACCACAACAAACATTTAATAATTGTGAAAAAGGGGAAATAAATGTATTTAGAGCCAAACACAAGCCAACACTTTGAATGCGTGGTCTTCTGTAAGGGCCCTCTTCCGAAGGTGGTTGAACTGCACCCTCAGTCAGCAGTTGCCAGGCAGTTGAGAATTAGACAAACTTTTTACTGCCTATCAACTGCTCATGGAAAAGGGCCCAAAGTGATATATCTTCATTTTGGTCGCTCTTGCAGAGAATACCCTATTTTTCTTAGGCCCCTTTTCCATGGGTGGCTAAACTGCGCATTCAGTGAGCAGTTACCAGGCAGCAGCAAGCAGCTGCCGGGCAGAAGCAAGCAGTTGGGAGAGCTTTTTTTCACTAACTGCTCATGGAAAAAGGCCATTAATCATAGTCAGAGGCAGCAATTAAAACAGTTTTTATAGCATAAGGCAGGGCTTTTAACCCCTTTTATCACATGGCATTTTTAATGTACCACCAGCGACTCTGCATAACCGGCAGAAAATGGGTGTGGTCATATAAGGTTGTGGGAGGAGCCATATGTCAAGGATCAATCACAATTAGCCAGAAAAAAACACATAAAACAACCAATCATAAAATAACCTACCATTTTTAGCAGTGATGCGCCACATGGTTAGATGAGTCAGGTTTTTGCTGCCATTTTAGCTGCTTCATGTTACAGGAGGGATCTAGCTAGCTGGGTCAGGCTGCAGGGCACTGGGTAGGTCAAGGTGGTGGCTGAGTCAGGGTACAGAAAGCTGGCTGGGTCAGGATGAAGGTTGCTGGCTAGGTCAGAGTAATGGCTGAGTTAGGTTGCAGGGTTCTGGCTGGTTCAGAGTGCTGGCTAGGTCAGGGTGCAGGTTGCGGGCTTGGTCAATTTTGGCAGGATTTCGGTATTAAATATTCTCAGCTAAGGAGATGTGTCACATTGAGAAAGTGTTACAAAGGTGAACTTTAATGTAAGGAGTGGCACTCAGACAAGCAGGTCTGGCTTGTTTTGGCACACTTTAGCTATTAATGTATTTGCTTTGCACTTTGCCAACGTGGCAGCCCTTCCCATCCTAGTTATGGAGTGTGCTGGTATTCTGGCAGAGGACGTGTGAACAATCCATGACTGGTTTTGCATTGTAACATGTAAGTGCGCGTGCAGCTTCTTCCCATGAATGATTAATGTCCCCATACAGCTACCAATGCTGCATGCACTTGTTTCACCGCAGTCTGTACAGCGTTGAGAACGGCCATGTCATGGCAATGTGTACAGCATCATCGTGGGTTACATTCCTGCCAGATCTCCTTTTATATGGAATTGATCACACGCTATACCTTCTATTTACTGTGTGTTTAGTTTAAGTCCGGACACTGGTCGGGTTTTGCATCCATATCTGGCAGAGTCAACTGTTTGATTGAATCTACTATAAATTGCTGCGGCAAACTATTCCTAGTCAATTTTTTCTTAGCAAAAATCAAGCGATTTGGATTGTGCTTCATGAAAGATTTCGCTTGATCAGCAGCGGAGCTTCCTCTTACCTGCCTGTGCATCTTCTTTCCATAGCTGGGCTCTTCTTCCTGTCTCTTCTCTCCTGGGGTGCCTTTGTCATGTCACAAACACTAGAGGCCAAATACTAGAGGCTTCTAGTGGTCACATAAGGTACTGCCATGGTGCCAGTAGTGTTTGACCTCCAATATCTATCACGTGACACAACCCTCCCCCCTCCCCCAGGAGAGAAGAGATCAGAAGGAGAGCCCAGTACCGCAGAGAAGACATGCTGGTGGGCAGGTGATTCACTGACTATTCTCTGTGGCCTAGCGGAGAACAGGTCAGCTGGGAAGGCTCTGTAGTCTGTGGAGGGATTCGATCAGATAGATCCCTCTCTGATCAGATAATAATCTGAGAGCAATCTGTCTGATGACCACATCGACCAGTGTATGGCCTTCTTTATTACACTGTTTGTGGTAAGAGATCCCCTATGACTGCCACACTAATCTGATGGTGTTTATTCTTTTAATATGTAATCTTATCACTACAACTTCCTCTTTACTCAAAGGAGTCTATTTTCATTTCAGGTTTGCTTTGAACATTAACTGATGAGATAAACAAAAATGTTTTTCTCAGGTGCACGTGTTATTAACAACTATGGGAGCTGCCAGCTTAACGGTCACTAGTTTTCCTGATTTCATATCTAGCCTCTTTACTATAGTGCTGTCTATCACTTCTCAGGAACAGGTTTGCAGTTTGTTAGTCAGCACACCAAGTCTTTGTACTGAGTGATTTAGAAAGCTTTATAGCGAGATGTTTAGTATAACAGGCAGAAACTAGTATTTTTTTTATATAATAGTCAAGATGGTGACCTCATAGCTACATAATGACAGATGTACTTGATGTGCTTACATGGGCATCATGATTGGCAAGCCTCTTAGAGTCCAGTCATAGGTATGCTGTTAAAGTGGACCCAAATTAAAAATACAAGATTTCAGAAATAAAATCTATTTTCTAAGTTATAATAATAAATAGCAGCATTTTTTCAGCTGCATGATGACAAATATAAAATATTTTACATTTATTGGAGAAACCCCTTCCCTTCCTTTCAAATTGCTGGGACAGGATCCGGCACTGGTGGAGTAGATGGTGTCCAGCAAAGGAGGAATTGCTAATGGTTGCCACATGTATAACCTTAGTTATGGAAAGAGAAGGGTGAAAAGCATGCACTGAATGCTCATAGGCTTGAAGGAGTGTGTATTTATCTTTGTATGTGTCAGAGTCGTGCAACTAAATATTTTGAATTAAAAAAATGTTTGGTTTGGGTCCGCTTTAAGCTTGCCTTCCTGTGTGTAGATAAGGTGTCAAACTCAAAAATAAAGTGGGCTGAAATTGAGCTCTGGGACCAACCTCAATGTCTAGTGGCCACCTCTCTCCCTTATAAAGTTCCCTGGTGTCTGATAGCCCTCTCCATCCCCTATACAGTTCCCTAGTGTCCCCCTATACGCTTCCCTGGTGTCTAGTAGCCCTTCTCCCTCATCTATATAGTTCCCTGGTGTTAAGTGGTTCTCCCTCCCTCCACTATACAATTCCCTGATGTTTAGTGGTCCTCTCTCCCTCTCCTATACAGTTTCCTGGTGTGTAGAGGCCCCCTTCTTCCCCATACAGTCCCCTTGTGTCTAGTAGACCCTTCTTCCCCTATACAGTTCACTGAAGTCTAGTGGCCCCTCCTCCCTCTCCTATACAGTTCCCTGGAGTCTAGTGGCCCCTCCTCCCTCTCCTATAAAGTTCCATGGTGTCTAGTGCTTTCCCCCTTCCCATATGGCTTCCCTGGAGATCTAGGGCTTACCCTCCAATAGAGCATCTCTGGTGGTCCTAAGAGGGCCAAACATAATGCAAAGCAGGGAAACTACCTGAGGATCAAATCTGATGGGCTGGAGTTTGACATGTATGGTGTAGATTATTCATCTAAAGCATGTATGGAGACAGTTCTGTTCTCTGTAGTACAGTTCAGCCTCTGCACTTTCGTACAGTACATCACGTGTTCTGCAGTCTCGGTGTACTTACCCACAAGCATGCTTCCCATGGGGATGGATGGTACAGTGTGTGACAGACCTGCGCTGTGATTACCATGCAAAGTCACATTACTGCTATGCACATAAATTCCATTACCTTTAGACTTTGAAAGCCATACAATGCATGTTTCTATGTAGAACATTTCAGATGGGTGCTGAATGGCCTATTTTAATAGTACAGTATTGAAATAACTGAATGTATTATGCACATTTTAATTTAATAGTACTTAAATAGTCAGAACTTAATTACACTTGTTGCATTTAACATTCAGCACTGGCAGAGATGTAAAGACAATCAATGTGTTGGCGATGATAGTGGAGTAGAATGTGGATATGTAAAACATATCTCTGTGATGGTAACCAACAAAGATCGTGTTGGGCCTCATTATCTCTCCAGCTGCACTCTCAGGATCTGCACTGCATTCTGCTAATCTCCATATGCTTCTGTGGAGGCACACAGATCTGCTGTGCCAATCTGTCACAGGAGGAATAATGAGGGCTGGACGCTATTAAATTCAAGGAAAGAGTGTGAGTAAACGCCTGCACAGTAGTAGATGTGTTGGACAGGCACAAACTCCATACCAAGCTTGCCACCATATGACACTGGGCCCTCATTGTATTACATTTCGTAATAAGCACAATTCACCCAACATGGTGAAAATGTAAAAGTACAACAATCGCTCTGCGCGAGCGTAGCCTTGGGCAAGGCGAGGAACCTCAACTACAAACACTCTCCTCCCATTTCATTTACAGATCGGGGGATTAGTTCAACCAATTGCAATCTGTTCTCCTTAAAGCAGTAGGATCAGCCATACTATGCCAGGGGAAAAACACATATATAAGTAGATAAATTCTTGATCTACTTACATAACAAATGTATTATACTGTCCACGTTTTAATTTCAGTGAATGTTATATAGTAAATGATGAGAATTCTGTTAGTGGTGGGGGCCATGTCTTTTGCCCACAGTTAAAGCTAACTCGTGATGTCATTTATGCCCTCTACTTTTTTTCTTGTCTCCTCCAATCGCTGAGTCGCCTCAGCCTTGCTTGTAAACACAAGTGAGTAGGGGATTAGGTTTCAGATAAGCAGCTGACAGGGAAATAAAGGAAAGAGGAGGAATACATTATAGATAAAAAACCCCCAGCATGCAATTCTTTGGCACCGACTACTAAAGGGCCAGTGCTCCTTAAGTATGCGATAACTCCAAATCATAACAGCAGAAAAAGTTTTTAAAGTTTTGAATGCAGGATTAGCATGTTTATCACTTAATACACTCAGACCAGTTGCTGTTGAAATTTGATTTTTATGGTGACGATACCGCTTTAAAGAAAGCAGTCTATTTCTCTCACCTTTTTAAGCAATAGCAGTTCCTTGTTAGTATAATCCACCCAATCATGTTTAGCTAGAGGAAGACTTTTGGTTTCATATATGAATAATCTTACGTCTTGCGTAATCCAGCATAAATACAAACTTTTTTTTTTAAAGTGAACCAGAGACGAAGCACCCTTGTGTATTTTACCATAGAAATCAGTGGGAACATTAGAGAAAACATTTACCATGCTCTCTGTTCCATCCTCCCTGCTAAAAGTGTCTGTTATCTAGCTGAGATAAGAATCCCGGACTGAGCATTGAGTCTGGCTTTGCTATAATGACTCAGCTATAATGATTCCTGAGCAAAGCCAGCAGGGGGCAGGCTTGGACTTGAAGACAGCAAAGAACACAGTCTCAGCTATAATTATTCTGTAGCAAAGCCAGACCGACTGCTTAGTCGGGATTCTTATCTTAGAGGTGATAACAGGCAAATTATACAGAGAACAATGTAACAAAGAGCAGATTAGGTGTTTACTGTCATGTTCCCACTGATTTATAAGGTAAAATACATGAGGTTGCTTCATCTCTGGTTCTCTTTAAGACGTTAAAATGTAGTTCACAATTCCCAGAAGTATTATTTTTGGGTAGTAAAGATGATTGGTCAGCACACCAGCTTCTCAATGAGCGTAATTTATTTCCAGATCACATGTCAACACTTAAGTTAACAATTGTTTCGGGGCCACTCAGGGTCCCCTTCTTCAGAACAGTCTGCACTGTTCTGAAGAAGGGGACCCTGAGTGGCCCCGAAACAATTGTTAACTTAAGTGTTGACATGTGATCTGGAAATAAATTACGCTCATTGAGAAGCTGGTGTGCTGACCAATCATCTTTACTACTTGGATTACGTTGGGGTGTTGCTTAGCGCCCAAGGTCATGCACCCGGAGGACTACGAGGATAAGTGTGCCGCTCTGTACCTTTCTACTACTGTAATATTTTTGGGAATACGGGAAAGGCTATTCCCGGTATTGTTTGCATAACACCATGGGTTTGTGTCTAGTGCACACTGCGTTACTCTGCATAAAGGGGGTAGGGAGGATGATGGGCCCCAGCAATCACAGTAGCTATTACGCCAATGTGTACCACTTGTGGAGGGGATTAGTGATTGTGTAAAATGGCAGTAATTGACTGTAGCAATATTGGGGCTGGCTCTTTTAGGGATTCTGTATGGAGTGCTGCTGCGAACCTGCTGAGGTCTGGGCTCTTGTTGTTGATAGCAGATTAAATACATGTGTAGCATTGCTTCTAGGAAAAAGCATCTTCCAAGTTGGCAATCACAGTAACTGAGAAGAAGTTCGATATCTGTGATTTATTAGTGTTATCTTGCAAGATGTTTGGATGAAGTCCATAAAGCTTCCCTTTAACATTATAAAGATTCGAGGCATTATGTTTCAGGCTTATTTCATGGATTGCTTATTAACCCACTATCCATCCCCATTCATTTGTCTTAACTCCTAATTATCTCTCCTTATTTACCTTTATCTCATGAATTAACGCTATGAAGGTGCCCATACATCTACCGATTTGGTGGCCAATCGACCATCCAATTCGATAATTACAATTGAATCAGATAAAAACTGGTGCCGTCAGAAGCATGCCTGATCGACAATTCAACCAATTTTGAATGTGTTGATCGTACATGATGCAAGATGTTGGGCTGATATGCTCGATGGGCGGAGGAAAGGTAATGTATTAATGCAGGGGCTCTGAGGGGTACATTTACTCTAGAGGGGACAGCAGCTAGAGGCAAAGAGGCAGTGCCACGAGGCTGATCGCAGAAAGATTTCATGCTGAAATTGGTCGGGAATCCGCCTGTGGTTTATGGCGGCCAACAGATCTCTCTCCAATCAGATTTGATCAGAGAGAGATCCGTCTATTCGTTGGCCATCACAATCGCTAGATGTATGGCCACCTTAACCGTTGCCTTTGAGATTGGGACATGATCGCTAGGGCAACCGTTCTGAACGCTGAGCAGCGCATGCTGTTGCTATGTGGGGTGGAAGAGAATCATCACAATTGAGGAGCTTCTTGTTGGGAAGGGTAAAGAGGGGAACAATTCACTCGGCCATTGCCATCACTTAAAGGATAACTGGCCTGAGAGGGATATGGAGGCTGCCATATTTATTTCCTTTTAAACAATACCAGTTTCCTGGCAGCCCTGCTGATCTTTCATGCCTCAGTTGTGTTTGAATCACACCCAAAACAAGCATGCAACAAATGCAGTCAAACATCTGATCTGCATGTTTGTTCAAGGTATATGACTAAAAGGATTAGAGGCAGAGGATCAGCAGGACAGCCAGGCATTGTGCATTGTTTAAAAGTAAATAATTATGCCAGCCTCCATATCTCGCTCAGGACAGTTGTCCTTTAAAGATCTGGCATGTTGGAGCAGCTACAGCCAAGCAACACGTACTGTTGCTATGAGATGTGGAGGAGGAATGACAAGCAGTGCATGATGGAGCTGCTTCCCATTGAGCAGGGTAAGGAGGGGACCAGCATGCTCTGCTGCTGCCGAGTTCAGTGGTTTATAGAATTTAGGACATTTTTGACACAGGTTTGCTTTATGAGATTTTACAATAAAATGTGCAGCACTTTCTCTTGGGATTTACTGACTGCTGAAGTGATTTACTGTGCATTGTGAAAGTTGGTTGCACATTTACAGAGCATAAAAGCTGGAACACTGCAGTCTACTGCCATACATTATCTTGTGACTTCCTAGCAAGACCGTGACAGTTTCTGGATTCCTACATGGCACTGTAACTGCTGTGCCTTTTTTATGTCTGCTTTGTATGCTTTTAAAAATACTTCCAGGGATTAGTCTTGTGAGAACATGAAATAGAAATTCTGATATTTTTCTCTGCATCTTCAGGGCCGGCCCTAACATGAAGCCATCTGAATATGATACAGTGGCAAAATCTAAGGGGCGATGCCAGTGACTGTCCCCATCTGAATTGCAGTGTACAGTAGAGCACAAATACCTTCTCTAGTGCCAGGTCCTCCACTCTTTTTTTTTACTGGAGCATATCGCCGTGCAACAGTGTCTCACGTGGCATGGATTGGAAGCCTATGGAGACGCTGCTGCACAGTGACAGGCTGCAGTGGAGAAGGCCTGGCGGTGGTGAAGGGGTTTGTGCTTCGATGTGCACTCTGCTATTCAGATTGTGGGAGAGAGGTTACTGAAGAGGGACACTTGTAAGGCCTGGTGCACACCAAGCGTTTTTTGTAGCAATCAGCAAACCACTTCCGCCTTGGAAAACGCTAAGGCTTGGCCAATGAATTTCAATGGGCTGGTGCACACCAGCGGTTTTTAGCAATCCGCAAACGTGGGTCCTGCAGCACTTTTGTGATTTGCAGAAGCGTTTCTGCCTTAATGTAAAGTATAGCAAAAGCTCAAACTGCTCTGGAAAACGCTAGATCAGAGCGGTTTTCCAGGTGTTTTTGTTACAGAAGCTGTTCAGTAACAGCTTTTACTGTAACAATATATGAAATCTGCTACACAAAAACGCTCCCAAAACCGCTAGGCATGTTTAGAAAACATCTGTAAACATGCTTAGAATCGCTCTGAAATCTGCTTCAAAAAACTCTAGCGTTTTGAGGATTTGCTAGCGGTTTTGGTGTGCACTGGGCCTAACTGGAGGGGGAATCTAGCTCTACATACAACGCAATTCAAAATAATAATATATTTTTATGCATGTAAAAAAACAAACAAAAAGAAACAAGCAAGTTTATACAAAATGGATACATGTAGGTGTAATTTGGGAAGGGTGTACTAAGGCTAAGTTTCCACTGTAGTATGACATTTTTGCGTCCTAAAAAGCGTACAAGATTTTTCTGATTGGTGAAAATTTGCATGTAAATTTGTTCAAATTTTATGCAAATTTTCGTATGTGAAAATTTGTATTAGTCAAATTTAACATAATCTGCCTAGTAACAGCTTAGTCATCAGTGCTGACAACTTCCTGTAACCAGGTATTTAATGCGAATTGTAGCACAAATGTGAAAATTTGCGTTGCTATGCAATGCCATTGCAAAGCATTATACGCGAAATGCGGCCGAAAAAAATGAAGCAAGACTTCCAATTTTTTTCCCCCGTACGCTTACAAATATTTGCATTAGATGGAAACGGCTCTATTCACTACCATTTGCTGCTAAACAAATGCAAATTTTCTATGCCAAAAAAATCTAATACAAAACGCACAAGTGGAAACCTAGCCTAATAGTAATGTGGTAGTTGCAATTTCTCTTTTTTTGTAGAAGTTGATAGTTCCTTGGCTTTGATAGCTTATGTCGATGGTTCCTGTGATTATAACAACCCCAGGTTCATGTAAAAGACAAAAAGGAGACCAGGAGCCCAATAGTGCAGAATGGTGTAAGATTCAGGAAAGCAAATTGCTAAGGATGAATATACTGACAAAGGCGGGTTGCAAATCCTTGCAGAGCAGGCGGGAAATTAACCGTCCCGGCTCCGTTTCTCAGGTCTGTGACAGGAACTGGGTGGTCACACTCCGGAAGTTCTTTAGACAACTAAAAAAAGTATCACCTCTAAAGGAGGTATGACAAGACACTTAAAACAGGGGTAGAGGCGCCCAATGCATAAGATAGGCTAATAAGCTGTTAATCTTATAAACAGAGAGGGAATCTTACCTTTCTTGAAGAATTTGGACCAGTTAATTGAAAAAAAAAGTATTTTATTCAAGCACATAAAATTTACAACGCCTTTTGTGGCTACTTGCCCGCTTCTTTAGGTCAGTGAAAAAAAACGGGTGCCTTAAAGTGAACATTTCCAAGGCGTTAGTGGTGCTATCTAGTCCCAAGGTGAGACTAGCTGGCGGGGAACAATATAAACATGAGTTACTGTTCTGTAAACATGTAGCCTAGTACAGAACGTGAACTGAAGTAAGGTATACGGAGGCTGCCATATTTATTTCCTTTTAATCAATACTAGTTGCCTGGCAGCCCTGCTGGTCTATTTCTCTGCAGTAGTATCTGAATAACTCCAGAAACGAGCATGCAGCTAGTCTTGTCAGATCTGTCAATGTCAAACTCCTGATCTGCTGCATGCTTGTTCAGGGGCTATGGCTAATAGTATTAGAGGCTGAGGATCAGCAGGAGGGCCTGGCAACTGGCATTGCTTAGATGGAAATAAATATGGCAGCCTCCATATCCCTCTCTCTTCAGTTGTCCTTTAACCGCTATGGATGTGTAGCAAGTATGAGTGCACAGAAAATGAAGTCGCACACCACTGGTGAGGTGCTGGACCAATATTTGTAATCCACGAAAAACTCCAGAAGGTCCGCACACTCTAATGTACCATGTTCTGTTTATTCAGAAAACGTAACACACCATTCCACAACCTTTTTTAACGAGTCATTTCGGGGCCCCGCAGGGTCCCCTTTGTCAAGGCTACAGTACAGAATGGTACTGTAGCCTTGACAAAGGGGACCCTGCGGGGCCCCGAAACGACTCGTTAAAAAAGGTTGTGGAATGGTGTGTTACGTTTTCTGAATAAACAGAACATGGTACATTAGAGTGTGCGGACCTTCTGGAGTTTTTCGTGTAGCAAGTATGAGCGCCTCTCAGACAGAAAGGCGCTCATGCTTGCTACACAGCCATAGCAGTTAAGGCACCTGTTTTTTTCACTGACCTGAAGAAGCGGACAAGTACCCACGAAATGCGTTGTACATTTTATGTGCTTAAATAAAAAACCTTTTTTCAATTAACTGGTCCAAATTCTTCAAGAGAGGTAAGATTCCCTCTCTGTTTATAAGATTAATAGTTTATTAACCTATATTTTATGCATTGGGCGCTTTCACCCGTTTTAAGTGCCTTGGCTTTGATGCTTATTGTAAAGTTGAAACTGCTTAGTGCATCATTGACCCAGAACAATCGTGCTCCCAACCTAAACCACTGTCCTTTTAAAAAAAAGCCATAAACTTACAGTATATCAACGCTTCACAATTCATGTCGGATCAAAAGGTGGCTTAAAGCAAACCTGCATATTTAAAAGGAGAGAAAATCAGATATTTACCTCTGTGGAGGGAAGCCTCTGGATCCTCCCACATACTTCTCTAGACGGTGGAATCTCCTGGAAATTGGCAGCTGCACTCCTGTGAACTAGTGCGGTCGTACCGCGCAGGTGCATGACAGCCTGCACTTGCACAGTAGCACAGAACCGCTTGTGCCCCGCAGAAAAAAGCAGAGCATGAGTGGCCTTGTACTTCTGGGCAGGGCGTTGAGTGCCGTACTCTGATTACAAGCCCCTGTCAAGTAGCTTGGGGGGGGGGGGGGGGGGTCCCCAGCACTGGATCAGTGGGGTGGAGGATGATGAGAAAAGCCATCCTAAATCTTCTCTCTGCAATTAGCATCTGTTTAAGGTCCTTTTTACCCTACAGGTATGTAATATTTGGAATGCATGTACACATGTCACAACTTCTAAGAGGTGACAGAATGATTTACAGTTGATGTTTCCTGAGGAAATGCAGTGTTCAGGTTTGCTTTAACCTCCTTAGCGGTATGCCCGACACTGTGTCAGGCATAACGCTATCTGTCCTCCTGAGTGCCCCCCGTTGAATAAATGTGCTGTAATACCTGCAAAACCTTCTGCTAGCACTAGGCTAGCTAGTAAATGTGTCCTGCACCCTCCACTCCCCTGTGATCCCCCGCTTATACATTAACCCCCAAGGATCCAACCTCCCTGCACAGCTCCGGTCTCTCTATGGGGAGGATCAGGTTTGCGCATGACGTCATGTGTGATCCTCCCCATAGTGAAGACCGGAGCTGTCCGGGGAGGCTGCGCTGATCGCTGGATCCAGGCGGGGTATTGTATAAATGGTGGAGCTGCGGGGATCGGAGGGTGCATGACATTTACTAGCTAGCCTAGTGCTAGCAGAAGATTTTGTAGGTATTAGAGCACATTTATTCAACGGGGGGGGGGGGGCACAAAGTTGCATAACCTGAGCAGCACAACGCTCAGGAGGTTAAAGGGAAGGTCCAAGCTCTAAAAAAAAAACAAAAAACGAAACAAAATCCACTTACCTGGGGCTTCCTCCAGCCCCTGGCTGCCATCCTGTGCCCTCACTGCAGCTCAAGTGGCTCCCGATGTCCTGCACTGCAGAAGCCTTCCTGTGCGCTCCACGGCGCAGGTCACGTGGTCCGGCTGATGTCATCAGGCCTGAACTGCGCACATGAAGGCCGGCTTCTGCAGCGCAGGACACCAGGAGCCACTTGAGCTGCGGTGAGGGCACAGGATGGCATCCAGGGGCTCGAGGAAGCCCCAGGTAGGTGGATTTTGTTTTTTTAGAGCTTCGAAGTTTTCTTTAAAGCATTAGGGAACAATATATTGGGAGCTGCAGATCAAGAATGAACATGTCAGCCCAGGAACACAATATAGTCATGTCCATGCCAGGAATAGAGGTCATGCTTTAGAAAAGGACTTAACACAGTCGGGTTTTATCTGTCCCGTCATAACATATGCTACTGATGAAAAAACTAGATATGCAGTGTAAGCTGCCAAACATGTCTCTCTTCAGTTAATGAGCAGGCAATGCACAGAGCTGGACCTGGATAGTGTTACAGATTCCAGCTGCACATAGGCTTTCTGAATATAGTGCTAAATATGCAGTAGAAGTTAAAAGTGTATCAGCCACAAGAGAATTGCAAAAGCTATTTCCACAGAAGTGAAAGGTGTATCAGCCACAAGAGAATTGCAAAAGCTATTTCCACAGAAGTGAAAGGTGCATCAGCCACAACAGAATTGCAAAAGCTATTTTGTCTTTAGCAACCATATTCTCCACCACATATACAACAAAGAGGGAAGCATATGCAATTCACTTTTTGTCCTAGGTAAACATTTCAGAAAGCAAACAAATAAAATAACTTTTTAATTACTTTTTGGTACTTTTTCAATTGCAAAGTGCTGAAAAATTATTATTATTATAAATTGAAGATGAAAACGTATTTCCTAGGAGAAAAATGTAATTGCATATGGGCCAGGGATTCTTATCGATTCAAGTGCTTTCTGATTGTGAGGTCAAAGTTGACATGAAGGCAATCAAAATCTGATGTCATGCTCATGAAAATATCTAGATACTACTAAATCTCTATAAAAGCAGTCATGTAAGCACTTGCATCAGTTATGGTTCCTTGCATCAGTCATGGTTCCTTGCAATGGGAGTGGAATGGAAACAGTGATCTTGAATGAACTACTTCATGCCCAGTCCTTAAACTGTGTGCATGTGTTGCTCCTGTAGAAAAAGGAATGGACATAAGGCCGGAAGTTTCTACAAAATGTAACGAGTGACTGCAGTAAGAAACTATACGTTGGTTGCCATTGGCAACAACACACCTTTATTCTGGCACCAGCAACTCATTAGTAAGAGCTGCAAACACAACTCTCATCACAGCAAACAGTATAGGAGATAGACTTTCTTAAGCGTCTTCAGAGTTGGGGAGTTTATTCAGTAAACAGATATACAGATACAGGTCGTTACATCTTTAGCCAAGCAGATTATTCTGTAGTAAGTCTTTGCGTTACAGCTCTTGGCTCCAGTCCTGGCAGCCAGGTTCCTCTTATGTCTATCCTACGTTCAATCTACACTACGTATATACAGCATCCAGTTATAGAATATGACACGACAAATAGAATTTGCAATAAAGGTTGAGGCAGGAGGCAGATAGTAAGTAAGGCTCTGCAGCCTATATCCTACCTTAAAATACTCGTCACTACTGAGTTAAATGTGACATCATCCGACCATGGACGGTCCATACCTCGTCGCCTGTCATTGGCTAGGACCCCTCGTGGGGTAATGACAACCATGGACTTTACTGCGCATGGCATGGAAAATCCCATGTTCCATACCACGGTCACGTTCTGTACTAGGCTACATGTTTACAGAACAGTAACTCATGTTTATATTGTTCCCCGCCAGCTAGTCTCACCTTGGGACTAGATAGCACCACTAACGCCTTGGAAATGTTCAGTACCAGTTCTTCTGAAAATCAGAACTGTCTCTCTTCTCTCTAAGAGAAAATCCCCTTAAAGGGCAATTCTGCACACCAAGCCTTTTTTCACTAACTCAGTTCAAGTAACTGAGGCCTACTTAAATTATAACAACTGCTACTTTGGAAGGGATTTAGAGGTGCTTGCTCTTTCTATACATAAGAGCTCCTTAAAGAGAATCTGTATTGTTAAAATCGCACAAAAGTAAACATACCAGTGCGTTAGGGGACATCTCCTATTCCCCTTTGTCACAATTTCGCCGCTCCCCGCCGCATTAAAAGTGGTTAAAAACAGTTTTAAAAAGTTTGTTTATAAACAAACAAAATGGCCACCAAAACAGGAAGTAGATTGATGTACAGTATGTCCACACATAGAAAATACATCCATACACAAGCAGGCTGTATACAGCCTTCCTTTTGAATCTCAAGAGATCATTTGTGTGTTTCTTTCCCCCCTGAGGGGGGAGTGCAAAGCAGAACCACAACACTAAAGAACTTGGCAGCCTTCCAGACACAGGCTGACAAGTCTGACAGGGGAAAGATACATTGATTTATTACAGAGACAGTGATAGTATAAAGTGCTGCAGTAAGCCAGAACACATTAGAATAGCTTTTGGAACTTGTAGGATGATAAAAAACAGGATGCAATTTTTGTTACAGAGTCTCTTTAATGAAAAAGTTGCTTTGTGCCCTCTCACATTTTCTGCCAACCATTATTTCAGTAACCTGCTGAGTGAAGACATTCTACAGTACAGATGTGAAGAAAAGAGGTCTCAGCTCTATGTTAAACTTAACAAGGAAAACCCAAAGAGACAATCTCTAGAACGGTTCTTCAAGATTGTTTTGTTTTACCTAAACTCAGATTCTCAAAAAACATTTTGGTGCTTCTCCATGTACAATAAAATATATTATGGCCCTGTGTCCAGCACTGTTCCATAGGAAAGTGCATGTGGATTGAGACTGCTCCTAATTATACAAAATGATTTACCGGTATGTAGTACAGATATATGCTTTTTCAGTTGAACAAAAGCAGCGCTACCCTGTGAATGAAGTATGAATATACTCAGACTATAAAGGGGGAGAGGGAATCAAATAGTTCTAGATCAACAGAACAAAGGGCAGCAGAGGAATGACCTCATTTGCAGACTAATGTATTAGCAAAGTAAATATAGGTATTCAATACTGCAGTCTCAGCAACACAGGCATGGTTCAAATCATTGTTTTAGAATGTAAAAAAAAAAAAAAAAAAAAAAAACCTGCCATTTTATGTAGCAAAACTTTCAGCTTCGTTACTATAACTTTGCTTTATGCTGAACGGTTTTCTTCATAGGACTAAGTTTTCTTAATATGAAGGGTTATCAGTGGACTTTAGCCAGCAGCTTGTGGACAATGATGTAGACAAGGCCACTGCTATGAGAATCTAGGAAAATTATCTTCATCATTACTTACACACTTACAATATTCTGATTATTTTCAGAAGATACCTGAACGTACATGTGCATGAGGTAAACGGGTAAACGTGTGTTCTGTATGTACAGTCCCAAGCCCATGTTCTTTTTCTCACTGTAAGGGTTAAAATTCAAAAATAAATAGGTTTGCAGTCAAGAGTGTGAGTAACTCACTGAAAACTAACAGCTATACGACTCCTGCATGTCAGAGAAAAACTGCTGGGAAAAAAAAAAGTAAGAGAGTGTGAGTGTGTGTGTGAGAGAGAGTGTGCGTTTCAAAATCTTCTTTATATTAACTTTTTTTTCAACACAATAAAACTGTGGTATTCCAGGAAAATCCTATTTAGAAAAAAAAAAAGTACAATAGATACAATGGTTTATCTCGTCAGTTTATTTTCAGTTCAAGGTTGCTTTACGGCCTTCATTTGAATAAATGAATCCCATATCCGGTGGGTTGGATATTTGCCATAGCCATTGTCTGACCACCCTCAGGCCTAGCAGTTCATAGGGGAAGGGCAACATGTTTGGGGTGGGGGCAGTAATATGAAGACACATCAAAAATACAGCAAATGCCCTACTACTCCTGGGTAACCTACCTCCTATGAGGTTAAAAAAAAAAAAGAGAAAATACTAGGAACATAAATAATCCAAATGCATTTTTATTTCTAAGAGAATGTCAGTTAGAAGGTAATGTTTACAGTATGCTTTATTTACAGAAATTACATAAAATATTCTAGCGCCTCTCACCAGGACTGACTCATGAAAGAGTTCTGAATAGGAGGAACTATTAATATAACTGATTTATACAATCGCATTATGGAAGGTACTGCATAATATTACAGCAAAAATCTTCAAACCAATAGTTTATTCCTTTAAAACAGGATACACCTCTGATACAGAGAGATACTCTCCACAAATATGGATTATGACGCTCAGTCAGAATCTTCTTCCTCATCTTGCTCTCTCATGGCCGTCTTCCTGTACACATTCCAGGAGCCTCCTCTATCCTCATCACTGTCCTCATAATAGCCTGAGGAGATACAAAATGGAAGCAGCATGGTTATTAGTGATTAATGTAAGTACAAACAAACAAACAGAACATTTATATCGCGCTTTTCTCCTGGCGGACTCAAAGTGCCAGAGCTGCAGCCACTAGGACGCGCTCTATAGGCAGTAGCAGTGTTAGGGAGTCTTGCCCAAGGTCTCCTACTGAATAGGTGCTGGCTTACTGAACAGGCAGAGCCGAGATTCTAACTCAGGTCTCCTGTGTCAGAGGCAGAGCCCTTAACCATTACACTATCCAGCCACTACTTACACTATCCAGCCACTATTATGTCTGTAACAGAACATTTTAAGCTGAAAAATCCTGTGCTGTGGTGCACCTACCCATACAGGCGTAATGCCTCTCCGTGTACAAGCGTGTCCACATGGCACAGGCACCAGTGGGTTCGCAACTGCAAAGTAGCACAAAGCAGCTCGAGCACAATTAGCTTCTGCACAGTACAGCTAAGCTCATACATGATCATTTTAAAAACTAGAAAAAGAGATTGATTCTTGGGTGCATGTGAAAATGAATTACAAAATTTTAATGTCTAGACATACAAATTTTGTAATTAATTTTCACATGCACCCAAGAGTCAATCTCTTTTCTAGTTTTTACAATTATCATATTTATTGACAAGGTGCATGTGAATTATTTATTCGTATGCTTTATAATGAGCCATTTGAAAATATAATAATAGTCTAATAGGACACAAACCCGTCTGTTTTAGACAATGATATTCATAAGCTCATACATGGAGGGCGCGGCCTCTAGACCAGAGGCTTCCTTCTATGGAGGCAACTTTGTTTTATAAAGGTTACAGGTACCCTTTAAATCATTCCTTGTTTACAGAATTGAGGTCTTGCTCAGGTAACACTAGACTGTTTATTTTTCACTCTGATTGCTGTTAGAATTTGCCTTCTGGGTTTAATTGTGCTTTAAAGTGGAACTCAGTCCAAACTTTTTCTCTGACTGAAAGGTTATTTATTACGCTACTCAATATTTCTGAGGGTGCCGTGATCAGCAGCTTTCTCTTACGCTATAGGTTATGGCTGGTCCGGATTTACCATAAGGCACTGTAAGCACGTGCCTACAGGCACCAGCTGATTGAAAGGCGGCTCAATCTCCTCTCCAAGTGCTTCTCTCCTGCCTTATGCTACGTACACACATGCGACAACGATCGTTCGTTAAGAACGACGAACGAACTTTTAACTGATGAAAGAACGACCTAAGTAAAGGTAGTTTTAAAATGTGTGTAACGATCTGATCGTTAGAACGAACGTTACACCACAGAAAGCAACTATTGCGCCTGCGCATAAAAATGAGAAGTTCCATGGAGAAATAGTGAAATGCGCATGTCAAGCCTAGTACGAACGATCGTTTCCAACGAAGTACTACTTTTGCAAACGATCGTTGTTGGTTAAAATCCGCCGAGACAGAACTTTCTTTTGTAGCGATTTGGCTCGTTCGTCGTTTGCCTTAATAGTCGGTGGTTCGTTTTTTGTAACGATCGTCGTTGGTAAAGATCGGGGAACGATCGTTACAAACGACTATAGTCGCATGTGTGTACGCACCTTTATGCAAAGTCCTGAGAATGATGGGTTACTCACCCAGCTTTCGCCATTACACTGACTAGATCCTCTTTCATTTGGGGGCACCTCTAGCTACCTTATACCTGTAGGCACCTCTAGCTACTTAGTATTAGGTAGCCAAAAGTACCCTCAGTATTAAATGGAACCTAACTGAACAGGTCACTGTCACTTAGTTTCGTTTTTGACAACTCACCAGTCGGCCGCACATTCCCTAGTGCAATTAGCGCTGTTGCGGACCGCAACGCGTACAAAAATACGCGTTGCCGCATTCCGCACGCGTAGATATGCGGCAATGCATATTTTTGTACGCATTGCGGTCCGCAACAACGCTAATTGCAGTAGGGAATGCGTCCAATAATACGCATGGCGGCTGGCCGACTGGTGAGTCGTCAAAAACGAAACTAAGTGACAGCGGGGGACTGGAGGATTCCAGAGCGGCTCCAAGGGCACAGGACTGCTGCAGGGGGCTGGTAATAGCCCCAGGTAATTGAAACTCTTTACCACCCATTCAGTTAAGGTTCCCTTTAAGGGGCACTTGTAGCTACCTATGACAGACAAGGAAAGTAAGGGAGAAGTGACAGCTGGGCCGCGGTGCGGTTTGGCAGGTGTTTGTAGGTTCATAGAGGGAGAAGTCTAGGGTGCCTATAGGCTCCTGTGAGGTAAATCCGGGCCTGGGTTATGGGCAGACTTCCGCTGTTTCCTCCCACAGCTAATACAATGCAGCCATATAATTAAGAGTGTTTTCATGGTATTTTTGTGGCTCTGTTAGATCATGTAAAGCTCAAGATTTTCCTGCTAACAAACTGGGTAAAATGTTTACACCTTGAGGCTGCAAACGTGTTTGAACATGGCAGGATCTAACAAACTGAAGCAGGACTACAAAGAACAAAGAAACAAAGAAAAAAAAAAAAGAAAAACTTGCCCGACTGCTACTAGTGGCAAATGTTCAGAGTCCTAGCCTGGGTCATATCAGGATTATGTAATATTTGTTAAATATTCAATGTATTATTGTCTACACTATTGCAATCACTTGCCCTCATCCACATCAAATACTCCTCCAGTATTTGCATATTAACCCCAATGGTCTGGCGTTTAATCCTCATAAATGTTTGTGCTGATCTCAGATGATGTGGAATGTGAAGTCTTTGTTTTGTCTGCCTTCTATAGGGAAGCTGGACATGAAAGAGGCTGTAGTGGGGGAAGGAGGAGGAGGAGAGGTCACACACACAGAAGCTAAACCAATAAGGTCATCAATGCTTCAATCAGGATATAGAAAACCAGTCTACCAGCTTTTGCCCTTAGTGACTGTTGTGGAAAAACAAAGCTTATGTTGTTTTGAAGCTCCTGATATCTATGGTGATCTGTCCAGTCAGCAGAATACTGTTGCTGCCTGTTAATAGTGGGATCTGTGAGCATAGCTCTGGTTTCCTACACTCACACAAGCTAAATTACTGTATCTCCTCTGCAGGCAAGCCATCTACATGGATTCCTCTTACTTAACCACTTGATGACCCACCCTTTACCCCCCCTTAAGGACCAGCGCTGTGTTTAGTGATCTGTGCTGGGTGGGCTCTGCAGCCCCCAGCACAGATCAGGTAGCAGGCAGAGAGATCAGATTGCCCCCCTTTTTTCCCCACTAGGGGGATGATGTGCTGGGGGGGTCCGATCTCTCCTGCCTGCGTGTGGCTGGCGGGGGGGCACCTCAAAGCCCCCCTCCGCGGCGAAATCCCCCCCTCCCTCTCCTACCTGCTCCCCCCCCGGAGATCGGGGCTGCACAGGACGCTATCCGTCCTGTGCAGCCAGTGACAGGCTGTCCCCTGTCACATGGCGGCGATCCCCGGCCGCTGATTGGCCGGGGATTGCCGATCTGCCTTACGGCGCTGCTGCGCAGCAGCGCCGTACAATGTAAACAAAGCGGATTATTTCCGCTTGTGTTTACATTTAGCCTGCGAGCCGCCATCGGCGGCCCGCAGGCCATTCACGGAGCCCCCCGCCGTGAATTGACAGGAAGCAGCCGCTCGCGCGAGCGGCTGCTTCCTGATTAATCAGCCTGCAGCTGGCAACGCAGTACTGCGTTGCTGGTCCTGCAGCTGCCACTTTGCCGACGCGCGTTATGAGTGCGCGGTCGGCAAGTGGTTAATAATCAATACGAACGAGACCGTGTGTCATGACACCCTGGTGGCTATGACTGCCTACCATACTGTGTGATAACCAAGCAACGTGTGCGTTTACAGCGGCAGTGAAGCATGCTTACGGGACATTGCACTGTACACTTGACTGTATAGTCATTTTGGTAGCATTGCGATTGCAACCTTCAAAGTGTGAAAGGGCCCGTATAGATTGGGCCCTAAAATTCAATGGCCTCAATTCTGGTAGGGTTATCAAACAAATTAAGTCGTGAGGTAATTTACCTCATGAGGTAATGACATTTAGCAATTCTGGTAGGTTTTAGTCATGTTTTACCTCATGAGGAAAATTATGAGGTAATTCATGATGTAATTTGCATTAATTTTACCGAAAATAGCTATTCTCATGGAAATTAGGGAGTATGTTAGCACATAATTTACCGATCAGTTTAAGACCTGCCTGTACCTGGAGGTAAAGTCAATTTGTATGCATTTTGCAGTTTTTAGTGGAGTTCCTATTGCTGTTTTAGTCTTTCCAATTCATGCGGTGTAATACAAAAGAATAGTAGAAATAAAACTCCAAATATTTACTGGATTTTTTTTCTTTTTTTTATAAGGGATGTCTATAAATATACTTTTCATAGGTTGCTACATAATCAAATACACCTTCCCCCCTCAAAAAAAAAAAAAAAACATCTTCCAAAGACTATCCTAACTTATGGAAGACAATTAAAGACTACTATTATTTATTTACTGCATGCTTACCGCTGAAATACCTCATGTTTTACCTCATTTGGAAATGAAGAAAAATCTTTCAGAATTGCTCATGAGGTATTTTACCTACAAAAAAATATTTACCTCACATAGTTACCAGAATTGAGGCCAATATGACTTGTAACATAACCACTTTTGTTTAATACATTCAAAAGGACTAGGCTGGGATAGTCCATTTCTGTAATATGAAATGTGAATAATTGTAACCTGCACTTCACGTGGAACTTAAAGGAATACTATCGATACCCAAGTGTTCTAAAATGACGGTGTGCAAATAATGACTGAGAAGCTGTGTAAACATTTTCCTACTTTTCATGGTAAATATCAGAGGCAAAAGCTGTAATTTATTGAGGGTAGGATTTAGCTATATTGGGACAAATCAATTGCAGAAGGGGTGTCTGCTTCAATGCACAGCCAGAGTTGCACATCAGACTACAGAAAGCAAATATCAAACTCTGAACGCAAAAACAGTATGAAAAGCTGTGAAAATTAGTTACATTTCTTCTGCTCTCTTCAGACACGTTAGTCAGAAACACAGGACACAGGAGCTGCAGCTGTTGGGAGCTCTCTTCTCTGTCACACACAGAGCTGCACATAGAGTTAACTGATCAAGTGTGAGGGGAATTTCCCCTCTCCTCATGGCTCAGTCTGCCAGTTTGTCAGTAAAGTTGGAAAGTATTTTGATAACAGTAAACAAAGAAGTTGCTACTAAAATGTATACCAGTACTTAGCAGCACTTCCCAAACAATTCCTGTGTCAATTAAAAAAAAAAAAGTGAATCGATAGTATTCCTTTAACATTCTATCCATTCTTGTTACAATATAAAGCTGAGCAAGAACACAATGTAGTGGTCAAATTTATCTAAACATACATAAGATGAAAGCACTTTAAAGTGGACCTGAACTCTTGCACAGGACAGAAGGAAAACAGAGAAATGCACCCTGTATGTATTTAGAGAGTTTAGACTGGCTCATTCCCCCTCACCTGTGACTAATCACTGTCAATTGACCTCTCAGCTGTGTCAGCTGCCCATCTCATCAGAGCAGCTAATTTGGAAACACAGGATGTTAACCCTATGTCTGCGTCCATGAAAGCAGGAAGTAGACACATTGCAAATGTACTGCAAGATGTGTATCAGCTGTAACCAAAGTGTTTTTATTTAACCCCCTTGGCGGTATGAAAAATACCGCCAGGGGGCAGCGCAGCAGTTTTTTTTTAATTATTTTTTTTTTAAATCATGTAGCGAGCCGAGGGCTCGCTACATGATAGCCGCTGCTCAGCGGCATCCCCCCAGCCCCGCCGATCGCCTCCGGCGATAGGCGATCAGGAAATCCCGTTCAAAGAACGGGATTTCCTGGAGGGCTTCCCCCGTCGCCATGGCGACGGGGCGGAATGACGTCACCGACGTCGGGACGTCATTGGGAGACCCGATCCACCCCTCGGCGCTTCCTGGCACTGATTGGCCAGGCAGCGCTCAGGGGTCTGGGGGGGGGGCGCGCGCCGCACCGGATAGCGGCGATCGGGCGCGCGGCGGCGGCGATCGGGGTGCTGGCGCAGCTAGCAAAGTGCTAGCTGCGTCCAGCAAAAAAAAAATGAAGTAAATCGGCCCAGCAGGGCCTGAGCGGCACCCTCCGGCGGCTTACCCCGTGTCACACACGGGGTTACCGCCAAGGAGGTTAAAGGGCAGAGAGAAAGTTCTGAGTTTAGGTCCGCTTTAAAAAGGAACTGAAAAGAGAGGTCTATGGAGGCTGCCATGTTTATTTCCTTTTAAGCAATACCAGTTGCCTGGCAGCCCTGCTGGTCTATTTCTCTGCAGTAGTATCTGAATAACACCAGAAACAAGATTGCAGCTAGTCTTGTCAGATCTGACAAAGTCTAAAACACCTGATCTGCTGCATGCTTGTTCAGGGGCTATGGCTAATAGTATTAGAGGCAGAGGATCAGCAGGGCTGCCAGGAAACTGGTATTGCTTAAAAGAAACATGGCAGCCTCTATATAGATCTCTCTTCAGTTCCCCTTTAACTGAAATACTGTCAACTACAGCTATATAACCCTATGCCGGTAACGGCAATCAGAAAGCAATAATTTTGTGTGAGTTATGCTGGGAATACACGGGTTGATTTTGCCGCACGATTCCGCGCCCGATCCTGCAGGCGATTCTCTTATCTTCCGCTCGTTTTTCTTATCTTTTCCCAGTGTCCTCCATGCAGAATGGAGCGCGGAATCGATCGGGCGAGAGATCGGACATGTCGGAAATTATCTAAATGGCTCAGAATTGAGCCGTGTATTCCCAGCATTACAGCATCAACTATCACTCAAGTACAGCCATCAAGGGGGATTCATGATCAGATCACTTTAAAAACAAACCTGGATAGTCCAGAGTCTTCCAGGATCCTTCTACAGCCAAATAGGTCCTTTTTTTTTTATCTTCTGGTCGGTTGCGCAGTAGTGAACAAGATCTTTCACATATGCAAGTATGGTCTGCTCATGCCCGTTAAACAAAGCCACTCAGGCATGGCTTTTTTTCCTCTGTACATCAGCGCTTACATCTACTGGGTATGTGCATACTCGTGTATGGCCAACACAGATACATCTATCCACACCCACCATTCCTGGCCAGAAGAAGCATATTCAACCTGCTAAGTCCAATAGGCTTAGAGGGACCCATTACTGGATTGGTGGGCTGGAGAAGGATCTAGGAAGCCTCTAGACCAGGGGTGTCAAACTCAAATACAAAGTGGGCAAAAAATGAATACTGGGACCTAGTTGTGGGCCAACCTCTATGTCTACTGGCCACCGTCCTCCCTTATAAAGTTCCCTAGTGTCTAATGGCTCCCCAACCCCTATACAGTT
Source organism: Hyperolius riggenbachi (assembly GCF_040937935.1). NCBI lineage: Eukaryota > Metazoa > Chordata > Amphibia > Anura > Hyperoliidae > Hyperolius > Hyperolius riggenbachi. Next base: position 173,037,387 of record NC_090656.1, on the reverse strand, counting down.
CTCCAGTGTCTAGTGGTCCCCCGCCCTCCCCTATACAGTTCCCTGGGGTCTAGTGGTCCCTCCTCTCCTATACAGTTCCCTGGTATCTAGTGCTTTTTCCCCTACCTGCCCCATATGGCTTCCCTGGTGTTCTAGTGTGCATCAAACATAGTGCAAAGTGGGGAAACCACTTGGGGGCCAGATTTAATGGCTTTGAGGGCCAGATTTGGCCCCCAGGCCAGAGTTTGACATGTATGCTCTAGAGTCTAGACCAGGCATGGGCAAACTTTGCTCTTCAGCTGTTGAACTACAAGTCCCACAATGCATTGCAGGAGTCTGACAGCCACAGTCATGACTCATAAAGACAAATGCATTGTGGGATTTGTAGTTCCTTAACAGCTGGAGGGCCAAGTTTGCCCATGCCTGCTCTAGTCTAGACTGTCCAGAAGCTTCCCACTAATTAATTATTTTTTGAAGCTTCAGAATTGCTTTAAGAAGGAACTCTACTGAATACAACAATAAAATAGCTTCGTTTTTGAATATTGATCTATCAAGATCCTCCCCCGATTTACATTATTACATTTTATCAGTAATGCCAGTTTCTGTACTGCTGGCAGGGTGAATTAGGGCCTTTTTCCACTAGCCTGCGATTTGCTTCTGATCGCAAATCGCAAGGTACATTAAACTAATGGAAACTGCAGCAGCAATTTCCATTAGTGCGATCCAATTGCGATGCGATTTTGGTCAAAGCGCAATCGTCATCCTGCCGCGTTTTGTATGCGATTGAGCTGGACTATAATGAGTATAGTAGCTCAATCGCATGGTGGAAATTGAAACACGATTGCGATCGCATTTCATAGTGGAAAAGAGCCCTTCCTGTGGGTACAACGCGATTGCTATTTTATTACCCAGCCGTTTCTCTGGAGAAGCTGGGTGCACATATGCAAACATCCCTTGTTATGATGGTTGTCTGTTCATGCTTTGCATGTTTAACAGCCAGCATAGGACAGGTTAGAGATAACAGGTATAAAGCAATCCACTTTATCTAATCAAACAGACACAGGACAAAAGTACTTCTGCTTTCTCCTATCTCCAGATAACCTTTCCTGGCCTTTTCCTGTGTGAATACTGCATTGCCTGGCTGTATTTGCCTACAGCATCAGCACTGATGATGCTGGATACTTTATTAGGCTTGGAATGTGTGGCTGTACTGTTCCTGAGTAGCCTAGTATCACTGCCATATAAATGTCAAGCTTTAAAAGGAGAACTTAGTTAACTGGAATACTGGAAGTTGCTCAGCATATTACAAAGTCAAAGGGTTCAAAGAATGTTTACACCTAATTAGACCTTTCAGCTGATTTCTAGATGCTGTATTATCATAACTGTAGTGACCCACATTTGATTTATTGGCACAGCGCTGCTGTATGACTCATGTCAGTGCTGGATGGTTAGCTTGCAAATGAGGTCAATGCTGAGTCACTCGCTGTTTTCGGTATCTGCAATTACGTCTTGTCCTTTCCCTGCACTGCTGTAGCCCAGCGACAGACATGCAAACTAAGGATGTCCAACAGCTTTAGGCAGGGAACACACTTGTCTTTCAGTTTTCGGCACACCATGTGTGTTTGTATGCAGAAAAAAAAAACTTTTTTCACAGCAGCTAATTTAATTGAGAAAAACTGCCAAGTTGTGCAGAATTATCACGCAGGATGTCCGTTTTTTTTATCTGTGTGCAAAAAACGCATTAAGTGTGAACTAGCACATTGATTAAAAGGACCCTGAGCAGGTTCTAAAAACAGAGTTTCCACTTACCTGGGGCGTCATCACGCTAGCCTGAGAGTCCTGCGCTTGCGCGGTTCTCTAATATTGAACCAAGCATGCGAAGGACTCTCACGCTGGCTGGCCTTATGACGGGTATCGGCCAAGCGGGAAGCAGCCTTGACGACTTCAGGCCAAAGTCATACAATAACGGAGCTGCCAGCAGGACCAGGACGGGAGCCAGGAGGATGCCAGGGGACTATGTTGGGCTGGAGGAAGTCCCAGGTAAGTGGAAATTTTGATTTTAGACCTGCTCAGTGCCCCTTTTACATGAGTACTCAGTTTTTCTATGCAGAAAACGCGCACATAAACAGTCAAGTGCATCACCTGCCTTACAGACAAAATGTACTAAATGGCATGTAAGGCAGGGAGCACACCTGACTGTTTTCCTGCGTGTTTTCTGCACAGAAAAACTGAGAACTCGTGTTAATTAATGGTCTAGTTCACACAATGTGTTTTTCATGCACAGGATAAAAAAAAAAAAAAAAAGTTACTTCCTGCAGGATAATTCGGCGCATTTTGTCAGTTTTCTCTATCAATTACATTAGCTGCTTTGAAAAATATGTGCGTTATCTTGCATACAAACACACTTGGGCCCATAAACAATTCACCTTTTCACCTACAGCAAGCAAACAACTACGGTACTCAAAATAATTTTGATAGTACCTTTTCACCTACTTTTTGGTACTTTTTCCATTGCAAAGTGCTAAAAAGTTATAACTCAAAGAAGAAAAATTATCTCCTAGAAGAAAAAGTGACTTGCATATAGCCCCTGGGTCCATAGGCAATTCATCTTTTCACCTGAGTTTTCTCCCAGGTGATATTTTCACTTGTACAAAAAAATGCCTTTTACACCACCAGCAAGCAAAATATGCAAAATAGTTTTGGCAGTACTTTATCACCTACTTTTTGGTTCTTTCATTGCAAAGTGCTAAAAAATAATAATTTTAAATTGAAGATGAAAAATGATTTCCTGGGAGAAGAGGACCCATGGTGTGCAGAAAATTCATGCAGAAAAACGTGTGCAGAAAACTGAAAGACGTGTGTCTCCTGCCTTAAACTGTGAAAGCTTAACGCCCTTACTCTGCTGTATGCCGATTGTGGTGATGAGCAAAAAAAAAACAAACAAACAAACATTTCCCAACATGCAAATCTCCACTGATGCAGGAAGGGGATTAACCATGGAAAATTGAAGACTAAGTGCTGGTTTATTAATCTGCAAGTTATAGATCAGCAGCTTTGATTGGCATGAACTCTATACACAATGGCCTCGATTCATTGAGCTGTGTGCGGTGAATGTAAAATGCTCGTTAAATCACCGCATTAAGTATGTTAGACTTTGGTATGCTGATTCATAAAAATGTTCAGAAGTGTAATTGAAGTTCGGTAATTTACCGCTTCAATAGACAAATCTCTGTGCAGTGAGGGCATTATTCCGACATCCCTTTAGATGTGCATGCTTTGCTATACTGTCTGTTACACTGCCTCTGCTCGGTTCTGAATAAGACTATTAGTCTCTCAACATTTTATTTAATTGCCACAGCTTAAATGAACTTTTAGGAGACGTCACACGTGCCTTGCTTTGAAGATAAGCGGCTAGTATAGGGAAAGCATCTATCAGGAACTGAAGAGGTTAAAGAGCGGACTGCGCAGTCTGCTCCGGCCCACGTGGCGGTGATTGACAGCGTCGCTCGCGCAGGCGCAGTACAGAGCAACCTGGAGGTTGCTCTGACGTCATCGCCAGGGACTGGGACGGACCTGCGGCAAAATGCTGTGGGCAGAGCTGCGGCGAGGGACGTCCTGGGAGCTTGGAGCTGGAGGAAGCCCCCGGTAAGTACCACTTATTTTACACTTTTTACCCTGATGACTCCTTTAAAGCGAATTGTGCACTAGTTCTTAAAAACTGGTCAAACGAATCTCCCCCCAAAGTAGGTTCAGTAACTGTGTGGGCTTTGGGGGGTGCGGTAGGCATTTTCTTACCTATGTGGAGGAATTCATTTTCTACTCTCCTGTGCCACGGAGCTGCAGGTTACCGCAGTAATTTCCTATATACCTGGCAGCCACAATTTTGCATGCGGGAGATGTAGTTTCCATCAAACTACATCTCCCAGCATGCATTGCCCCTACAGGATACTCCCCTCAGGAGGCATACACGCAAAAAGGGTGCCGGGAAATATGGGAGCAGGGTGAAACTGAAAAACATCACACCCTGCTATTGCAAATTTTCCGGGGCATTAATTACTATTTCCCCTCTAGGCTGCTATGGACTCAGGGGCAAGATGCAATTCACTTAACTGCACTTTTTTTCGTAATTTGGGCTCCATCTTTTGCCAGCCCTTAAATTACCTCCTGAGCGCTGCTATACCCGTAATTTACATTATAGTCTATGGTGGTGCCCAAATGTCCAGTGCCCCCTTTTCTTGTCTCGCCTCGAGAGGGGGGGGGGGGAAGAGTCTGGTACCCCTCCACTGGCCCATTCCAGGTCTGGGACCTCCAAAAAGCCACTTGTTGACAGCTTGTGCAATAGCACAGACCCGTAATTCGGGTGTGCTTTGGGGGTTCCATCGCTGGATTGGCCTGGGTGAAGAGGACAGGGGAAGCCTCTTAAGAATCCAGAGGCTTCCCCATCCTGAGTTAAGTATGCAAATATGCCTGTAGCTAACCTCAGAGGTTGCTTTAAAAACACCTAAATCAACTCTGTACCCATAAACATCACCAGTGTAATGGGGGAGTGGACAGTGGACCTGATGAAAGTAACATGCAAAGCATATATATGCATGTTCATGCGTCTCATACACTCACCAAATCTCTAAAATCAGTGCCGAGTCCAACCGGCTCATTAGAGGACTCTCCCTGCCAGGCAATAATGCCATCCCCCGACATCACATGACCGGCCCACCTCCTCTGAGTTCTCGGCCAATGGGAGGCAGCAGCACAATTCAGCCTATCACATGCAGTGGAGGCTGGGTTATAAATGTAAATACAAAACCGGCAACATAGCATTCAGCTGACTGGCTCAAGAAACAAGTAGGTTGTATGTATGACCAGCCCAAGAAACATAGCATGAGGTGCTACAGATTTTGAATACTATGAACAGATTGTATAGTCAACCTCTCATACTACACAGAAGGGACAAAATAACCAATCTTTGGACCAAAATAAGGTGTTTATGCACTCTGATAATTCCGCATACTAAAGTCCAGTTACAGCAATAAATTTTGACTGATCCTGTAAATTCAAGACCCTTATTAAGGGTAGTTTTGGCCCAATCAGTTTGCCTTACTGCTTGTGAACCTATAGATGGCTGTTGTAGCGCCACAATATCAAGGAAAGGGTGATACGTTGGTGTTAATTACCCGTATATCTCTCTTCTCTGTCACTGTCTTCTTCATCCTCCTCATCAGGATAATCATTTCTCCAGTTACTTTCTTCATTCTCATCATCCTCATCCTCATAGATTTCTTCCTCCACAGGATCTTCAGCCACCTAGACAAGATCACAATGACTGCAATTCAATCATCCAGATTAGCAAATAACCTACTAAGCAAATATGGTGTGTGACAAGGTTTATACCACCGTTCACTGGGAAATCTCTGGAGACCAAAATCCCATAGTATAGTCATAAAACATGGGTATAAATGACTTGTCCTGCCACCACTCCAAGTAAGTGTCTTGCAGGAGCTCAGTGAGAGTAGAGTACATCAGTATGTCCCTCCCAGGGGGGTCACATCTATGGACACAACAATTTGTGCCTATATCCAGCACCTAGTGGTATAGCAAGGGGCATGCTGCAGAAAATAGGCGTGGCCATCAATCAAAACTTTGCTGGCTACAACCTCCAGTACTAGCGCACCCCAGTGAGAGATCTCACAGATCACTTCTTGCCCATCGCTGCAGTTTGCAACAAGTTTGACCCCCCCCCCCCCCATTACCCCCTCCTGCGGACACTCATGGGTATAGAATTATGATGTCGCACTGCACTTTCTTAATGGACAGAGCACTATTGAACTGTGGGATAGGTTAACAATACAGTTTTTTGGGATGAATTTTGGGGAAGGGGACGAATGGCCAGAGATATCTCGACCAGTAAAAAAAAAAAAAAAACAAAAAAAAAAAAAAACACTTTAAGGAAGAGTTCCACTTTTAGTTAAATCGTTTGGATCAGTTGAACCCAAGTTATTTTGTAATTTAGGGTGACCTGCCAAATTTTGCTGGGGGCTCGGGCTATCCAAGTTAAAGAGACACTTAAGTCAAACAAAAAAAATGAGTTTTACTCACCTAGGGCTTCCAATAGCCCCCTGCAGCTGTCCGGTACCCTTGCCGTCTCCCTCCGATCCTCCTGGCCCCGCCGGCAGCCACTTCCTGTTTCGGTGACAGGAGCTGACAGGCTGGGGACGCGAGTGATTCTTCACGTTCCCAGACACATTAGCACCCTCTATGCTGCTATATGGTATATGATATATGCTATAGCAGCATAGATGGCGCTATTGTGGCCAGGAACGCGAAGAATCACTCGCATCCCCAGCCTGTCAGCTCCTGTCACGAAACAGGAAGTGGCTGCCGGTGGGGCCAGGAGGATCGGAGGGAGACGGCGAGGGCACCGGACAGCTGCAGAGGGCTATTGGAAGCCCCAGGTGAGTAAAACTCATTTTTATTTTTTTTTACTTAAGTGTCCCTTTAAGCCCCTGCAATTAAGATATGGTTTTAAAAATCCCTTGAGATGTTGAAGTCTGAAAAAAACAAAAAAAACAACTGCTCGATTATCAGCAAGAATGGAATAATCACTTTGAGACCTGGAACTCACTGGAAAGCGCTATCGCAAGCGATTTGTGATAGTGTTTTGAAAGCTATTTTGGAAGCGATTTCCCTGCTCCTATACAACTCATTAGAATGAAAACACTCCCAAAATGCTGCAGGTCCTGTGATTGCGATTTACTTAATCGCAATCGCTCTAGTGAAATCCGTACCATACATTTACATTGACAGAGCGTTTAGGGAAAATCACTAGTTATTGAAAGCACTCCCTAAACGCTCAAAAAAAAAACCCCACTCTAGTGGGTTCCAGGCCTCAGGCTATGAGCCTGATGTACGAAATTCTCAAAACATACCAATTCTGATCGCATATGATGTTAATGGTATTCACTAGATGAGATATAGGGCCTGGTGCACAAAAGGCCAGTAAATTTGCCGTGCGCAAACGGCACACAACTTTACTGGTACTAATGCCAGGTGAGCACTGCTGTAGCACTAGAACAATGTGGACTCCCAGTAACAGAAACATATAAAAAAAAAAAAGTCACAGGTATCCTGACAATGTGTTGATAACATTAAGTGGGCACAGAGAAAAGCTTATGCAATTCCCCCACAGTCTAAATGACAATCCCCAGAAAACCATTGCAGACAACTTCCTGCAACATGTCATCACCACTGGGCACTGATTAGTAGTATACCCATTGGTCAGATCCTCCATAAAAGCAGGACCTGTCCACATGAACTGCATTTGTTTGTAGAATCAAAATTGCTAGTTGAGAGGTTCCAAAGGAGAGTCTACTTTGCAAAGGCAGCAGAGGACGGGGTCCAGGAGGGCCTTCCTTGATAGCAGACCTAATATTTTGTCTGACAGCAGGGGTGAAAGAGAGGCTGCCAGTGAAGACATATAGAAGGCTGAAGACAGCCCATCAGCAGCTACCCTGTACCAGCCAGGTGTTTTGTAGGACTCAATGGGACTCCTAATAATTCAGATGGAAGCTCCAACAGGAGAGGTCTCACCTTATTCGACTGTGGCCAGCACAGCGTACACAGCCCCGATAAGCGTGCGTCCCTCTTGGCCTAGCCGGGGACCGGGCTCTCTACTCGAGCGTGGCGGATGTGACGTCACTCCTCGCCGACCTCATCACCGCTGTTGCTGGGAGGATCAAACAGATGCCAGCGGTAGACGCACGGTATAGGCGTCAGTATTTCCGCATGAGTGGTTATAAAATCCGCTATAGACGCGGTAAAGGTGCGTTTGTATGGCAGTTGCGTGATCAGCACGCTAAAAAAGCCGCATAGGGATGGGTTGGGTTAAAAAAGCCGCTACAAATGCGGCTATTATTACGCTTATAGCTTAAAAAATCAAAGGGTATAAAAGGTATAAAATTTATTTAAAAGACAACGTGTTTCACAGAGGTGCATCCTCTGCTTTATCAAGTCATTAATGACTTGATAGTGCAGAAATACTGACGCCTATACCGTGCGTCTACCGCTGGCGTCTGTTTGAACCTCCCAGCAACAGCGGTGATGAGGTCGGCGAGGAGTGACGTCACATCCGCCACGCTCGAGTAGAGAGCCCGGTCCCCGGCTAGGCCAAGAGGGACGCACGCTTATCGGGGCTGTGTACGCTGTGCTGGCCACAGTCGAATAAGGTGAGACTTCTCCTGTTGGAGCTTCCATCTGAATTATTAGGAGTCTCAGAGCGCCCCTTCTTTCTTACTTATTCCTACAGTGAACTATTCCAGGGAGCAGCCGAGCAACAAGTGGCCTGATCGCACCAAATCTGGGGAACTTTCACTACCCTGCATGTACTTTTGTAGGACTCGACATGGGTGTTCAAAAGGTGCCTCCTATGGGCTTATATCTGAAAGCAGCAGTTGCCATCCTTAGATAAAAGGGGCTTAATTACATAAACTGGGGCATATTAAGAGGACCCAAGAAGGACCCTGGAGAAACAATGGCGGTCCAAACAAGAATTGCTGGCCAAAGGCCTCGCCTCACTGCCAGATGGGGACCTAACAAGGCTTGTCGTCAGCAAACACTGCAGAAACCAACAGCAAACAATGGGGCTTTTTGCCACAATTTGAGGGAATGTAACGCTGCAGGCATTGTGGTATATGGGATTAGAAAAGGGGTTCAACATAATGCCTCACCTCACAGACTTTTGAATTGTAATACCATCTCTGTAATCTGCAGTAGGTGAGTGGGTAAGACAATGTTCTGTGCATAAAAGGGCGGGCAAGCATGCATACTAGGGATATAACGGACAAGTCTAAAAAATAAAAAATTAAAACAAACAACAAAATAAAACCAAACAGTTTGGTAGCTCATTATTCCCATATGGTTCATGGTGGTTAGCCAAATGGTTTTAAAACTTTGGATATTTATCAGGTAAACCCTTGGAGAGGGGGAAAAAAAAAAAGATAAACAATACTACTACTCAAAGGAAGGCCCTGTGATTTTGTGAATACTGGCGGTCTTATTCATACATACAGTGGGTTGCAAAAGTATTCGGGCCCTTGAAGTTTTACACATTTTGTCACATTACTGCCACAAACATGCACCAATTTTATTGGAATTCCACGTGAAAGACCAATACAAAGTGGTGTACATGTGAGAAGTGGAACGAAAACCGTACATGATTCCAAACATTTTTTACAAATAAATAACTGCAAAGTGGGGTGTGCGTAATTATTCAGCCCCCTGAGTCAATACTTTGTGGAACCACCTTTTGCTGCAATTACAGCTGCCAGACTTTTAGGGTACGTCTCTACCAGCTTTGCACATCCAGAGACTGAAATCCTTGCCCATTCTTCTTTGCAAAACAGCTCCAGCTCAGTCAGATTAGATGGACAGCGCTTGTGAACAGCAGTTTTCAGATCTTGCCACAGATTAGCAATTGGATTTAGATCTGGACTTTGACTGGGCCATTCTAACACATAGATATGTTGTGTTTTAAACCATTCCATTGTTGCCCTGGCTTTGTGTTTAGGATCATTGTCCTGCTGGAAGGTGAACCTCCGCCCCAGTCTCAAGTCTTTTGCAGTCTCTAAGAGGTTTACTTCCAAGTTTGCCCTGTATTTGGCTCCATCCATCTTCCCATCAACTCTGACCAGCTTCCCTGTCCCTGCTGAAGAGATGCACCCCCGAGCATGATGCTGCCACCACCATATTTGACAGTGGGGATGGTGTGTTCAGAGTGATGTGCAGTGTTAGTTTTCTGCCACACATAGCGTTTTGCATTTTGGCCAAAAAGTTCCATTTTGGTCTCATCTGGCCAGAGCACCTTCTTCCACATGGTTGCTGTGTCCCCCACATGGCTTGTGGCAAACTGCAAACGGGACTTCTTATGCTTTCTGTTAACGTTTTTCCTCTTGCCACTCTTCCATAAAGGCCAACTTTGTACAGTGCATGACTAATAGTTGTCCCATGGACAGAGTCTCCTACCTGAGCTGTAGATCTCTGCAGCTCGTCCAGAGTCTCCATGGGCCTCTTGACTGCATTTCTGATCAGCGCTCTCCTTGTTCGGCCTGTGAGTTTAGGTGGATGGCCTTGTCTTGGTAGGGTTACAGTTGTGCCATACTCCTTCCATTTCTGAATGATCGCTTGAACAGTGCTCCGTAGGATGTTCAAGGCTTTGGAAATCTTTTTGTAGCCTAAGCTTGCTTTAAATTTCTCAATAACTTTATCCCTGACCTGTCTGGTGTGTTCTTTGGACTTCACTGTGTTGTTGCTCCCAAGATTCTCTTAGACAACCTCTGAGGCCCTCACAGAGCAGCTGTATTTGTACTGACATTAGATTACACACAGGTGCACTCTATTAAGTCATTAGCACTCATCAGGCAATGTCTATAGGCAACTGGCTGCACTCAGATCAGAGGGGGCCAAATAATTATGCACACACCACTTTGCAGTTATTTATTTGTAAAAAAAAAATATGTTTGGAATCATGTATTATTTTCGTTCCACTTCTCACGTGTACACCACTTTGTGTTGGTCTTTCATGTGGAATTCCAATAAAATGGATTCATGTTTGTGGCAGTAATGTGACAATATGTGGAAAGCTTCAAGGGGGCCAAATACTTTTGCAACCCACTGTAACTCTCCTGTTTGAACCTTTCTGGCTCTTTTTCTGTTTTATCTTCAACTTTGGTAGGAAATGTAAGATAGGCAATTTAGCTTAGTGCTTTGTAGGGATTAGGATGACATCTGGTGGATGTACTGAATATGACAGCTATCTCCTGCTCAGTATATAAAATTGTATTGGCTGGTGACAACAACCATGCAGAAGTTTCACATATGAACAAACACATCCATAAGTGGTAGAGACTTCCAGTGCTGTAAGCTGCAATCTTCACACAGTTAAGTCCTTGCCTCGCCCCCAGTCTCACTGTTGATACTGGGAAATCTGGCATCTACTTATATGTTCAGCAATCACATCTCAAAGCAGACCTGAACTGTGGCCATCAAAGATTACCAATGGTGTTCACTGCAGTTCTCCTTACCATGCAGGAATGTCTTTCGATAAGTTAAAAGCCAAAGTGAACTCTAGCAGTCACCAGTATTTCCTGCACTTCCAGGTTGTGGAAATGTAACCCATGCGCCCACCCTCAGGTATGCACCAGAAGCAATACAGTGCTCCTATGAGGAATGGGCAGAGCAAAGATCGCCAAACCTTTCAACTTCCTACAGTACTTCAGCATCTGCTGATGCCCACCGGTACTTTCTTATAACTTGATTATGTTATTGAGAACTATGTTGCATTGTAGGGCTGCAGCATTACGGATTTAAACTTTTCATGGAAACAGATCTAATCTGCTTTAATGTTTACCAGAGATGAAAAATATTAAAAAAAAAAACCCTACCTACGAGGAGGGAATCCTCTGGATCCTGCTGAGGCTTCCCTCACAGTCCTATTGGACCCCACTGTTGCTGCTCACGGACCCTCAAAACACATCAGACAAGACCTTGTCAGACATGTTACGTGGCTGTTCATGCACGAGTTTGGCCAGTGGCTCTGTGCTCCTGCCCAGGCACAGCCATGCTCGTGCATAAAGGGTCAGAGCTGTGGAGTCGGTACAAAAATCAACCCACTCCTCAGTTTATGAAGCCACGACTCCAGGTACCCAAAAATTGCTCAGATTCCTCGACTCCAACTCCACAGCCTCGTAAAGAGTGCAGTCACGATTGTCAAAGGAGCCCCAATCAGTGGGCAGCAAGATGTGGGAAGTCTCTGGAGGAGCAAGTATCTGCTTTTTTGCTTTAGGATCGCCTCGGTTTCTCTTTAAAAATAGATTTTGGTTTCAATTACAGGATTTATCAAGTCTGGCACCTCTAAAACTAGAGCACCCAATAAGGTTTTAGCTGTTAGCAGAGATAAGGATTCTGACTAGTTAGCAACTACTCAACTCCTCTTTCAGTTTCCTGTGTCCTGGTCTGATAAATCCACCCAGTGCTGTCTTACCAGTTCCTGCTCACATGAGTAGGGTTGAACAGACAGGATGTCCTGGATCCAGGTATGTGGAGAGGACTCTGCATAGTAGATGTCATACACAAACTCCTCTTGGTTCTCTCTGTGCTCTGCGCCGAGCCCTTCCTCAGACACGGCCAGTCGCTCCCGGATCATTTTCACAGAGTTACATGTAATTGTTTCAGGGTCTTCCTTCTGCAAATAAATGAGAAAAGGCCCATGCTGTTACACATAAAATGTAAACATTCATAAAAAGGTGCATAGGTAAAGTCTATTTAGTAATGGTCAACCAACAACAGAAAAAACAAAATCCATCTCTTTTCTCCTGGTGAACTCAAAGCAATTGAGCTGCAGCCACTAGGGTACGCTCAGTAGGCAGTAACAGTGTTAGGGAGTCTAGCCTAAGGACGCCTTACTTAATAGGTACTGGTTTACTGAACACAAAGAGCCGGGATTCAAACCCTGATCTCCTGTGTCAGAGGTTACACTATACAGGAAGAAGCAGGCTTTTGACTAAAAAAAAAGCGCCGTCCGCTTGCCAATAAAAGAAATTCATGGAAACCATCATCAATCTTTTATTATCAGTAAGGAAAATCCAATTCTTACCTCCCTACCTCCTAATAATATTGTTTTGTGTTTACACTTCCAAGAACAGAAGCAAGGAGCGAGCGCCAGCATCTCTGATAGTGGGACTTTGTAGTTTGAGACGTCAAAATCAATCTTGTGCCATATGTGAGCTTGGGGGATTTTAGGCTGTACTAGTTGAAATAGCAGCCAACGCCGCATTGGATGAATGCAGACAGGTGGAGCCACAGCACCGACCTGTCTATGGAAAAGTTTATTCCCAATGTAGGTACAACAGTGTTAGTACAGAAAGCAGATCAGGACTTCCAGGCTGGTGGGTGGCAAGGACAGACGAATCTGAACAGCTAACAGCTGTTTTGCGTCGTTAATCATGCTTGGTTACAGAAATACAGTACAGCTGTGACCAAGCACGATTAACACCATTGTGCCTACAATGGGGATTAACTATTGCATACACAGGTTGGTGCCATCGCTTCACCTTGTGTCTACAAAATATTCTTTTAATATTTATAGTTGGGCGCCTTCAACCAACTGATACCTTATCTACTATACTGCAGTATCTGCAATTGTTCGCCCCACCCCCCACCTTCACTGACCACAACTTGCACCCTTGGTGAGCAACCACAAGAAAAGCAGAGACCTGAGTGAGTGACAGGACTTCACAACAAGGAAAATAATCCAGATGCATTTTTGCAAATACTCAGCATCAGTGGGATTTACCTTGGGTTGCACCCCTACAGAAACACTAGGCTTAGAAGAAAGAAAACCGAGTCACCAGGAGCACAATCTAATGTAGTATGGTCAGTAAGGACTGACAAGAGTATAGGTTAAAATAACTGGATATTCACAAGTCTGGGTTGCAATGACAAGCAACCAGATACCAGCTTGTAGGGATGTACCCTCCCCACTCAGCCCTGAGAGTTATACGTGGTCGCTGGCTGCCCTGAAAAATAAAACCATATCATGAAATTCTAACCCTCCAACAGGGTGACTATAACTATGTTCAGTGGTGTCACTAGGTGGTGCGGTAGGTGCAGACCGCACCAAGTGTCACTAGCAGCGGGGGTGACACCAAGTTTCAGGCTAATGGAGAGTGGAGTAAGGCTATGTGAATATAGAATTTTTTAAAAAAAAACAAAACTATAAAATAGTATTATTGGTTTTGTGAGGTTCCTGGTGAGGTTTGAGGTTCGTGGGTAAAGAGAGGGGTGACAACTTGAGTTTCCGCACCCAGTGACACCAACCCTAGTGAGGCCTCTGACCATGTTTTATATATTTTGGGTGCCTTCAGTTAATATATCACCACCCTACGGGAAAAAAATAACCACTACACTTAGAAGGCTTCTGCTTCTCCTGTTTTTTTTTTTTGTCTTCCATCTCTGAGGTTTCTAGAATACTTTCTAAAGTTCTAAAGCACTTACATCCATTTATGTTAATAGACCAAGGCAAGGCAAGTAAGGAAAACATTGTCATGTACTTCGACATCTTTCGCAACACCTTTTAGTTATAATAAAAGCAGCAACATACCAATACTAATTAATTACTGAACCCATCACAAGATCATGGTTCTGTTTTTGACGCAGACCTCCAGTGTATATTATACATTCAACGGGTCACCTTCTAATACTGTAGAAATTTATAATTATCTGCTGTGTGTTAACCCCCAGAATCCCTCTCCTTGCCCTGAGGCCCCAGTTTCTGGCATGTAGCACAACCCCCCAAAAATAAAAAATACCATGGTATTGTCTCTACTTGAGATAGGGAAAACACCATGGCATTTTTGTTAGCAGGGGGCAGGGCTACACGCCAAAAACTGGCAGCCCCGGGCTATGGGAGGGATTAAAGACTCAGCAGGTAATTATAACTCACCATTAGAAGAGGACCCTTAGAGTGCATAATACACACTGGAGGTCCCTTTAAATGGTACTGCATGCGTGGCCCGGCATGCTCCACCGTCGTGTGCCCAAGGAGACGGCGAGAGAAGAGCAGCCTCAAGGGGGCTTGAAGAGACTCTGAGATGAAGAAAATGGCTGTTTTTTACTTACCCGGGGCTTCCTCCAACCCCACAGGCATGGAAGCATGCCTCGCCGTCCTCCCACGTGCCTCCCGCAGTCCGCCTGGAATCCTCCGTTCAGCCGCAATCCAACCCCGGTACGCGGCTCAGTCAGGCTTAGTATGACAGTGACGCCAGCCGAGGTCTTCTGCACTTGCGCAGATGGTCCGCGCATGTGCAAAGGCCCCCTGCTGACGTCACTGAGCCGCATACAGGAGAAGATTGCGTCTTAATGGAGGACTGCGAGGGACACATCCATGCTTAAGGGGCTGGAGGAAGCCCCAGGTAAGTTAAAAAAATGGCCCCCTTCTTCATCTCTAGGCCTCAATGAAGCCCCAGGTAAGTATGGAACCTGTTCTCTTTAAGATTTTACATCTTTTTATTTCCCATTCTCACGAGTCATTAAATAGTGAAGTGATCACAGTGACTAGCACATGCTGGGGTTTCAGGCAAAAGTTCAGTATCTATTAACTGAGCTAGCACACAGACCTTATCAGTCTTGCTTTCTTCTTCCTCATGCACCATATCAAAGACCTGGAAACTGCCACCATCCTTGATCTCAGGGCTTTGGTTTTCATGCACAGAAGCCTCAGCGTGCTGTGGTGCAGTCACAGGATCTGTCACAGGGCTGGAAGGCTGGCTACCGCCTGTACCTGTATCATCATCACACTGTGGGCGGAGACTTGATATCAAACGATACCGGCTTTCTTGGCGTTCTGCTTCTTTACAGTCTCGTAGGTCTTTCTGTATTCGCTGTAAGTTGCCAAGCGAGGGTTGAAGTGCCTGCTTGGCTCGATCACGGGACAGAGCCTCATGTACATACTTCTGAATAGGTTCATCCTAAACACAGAGAAGAGTTAAATGATTATGCAAGTCCAGAACTGCACTTTAGCCAACAAAAATGTACCTGTGGTAGATTGAGACCTATGTTAATCGGCTTAAAGGGAGCCCGAAGTGAAAGACATATGGAACCTGACCTGGCTGTCCTGCTGATCCTTTGCCTTTAATAATTTTAGCTATAGACTATGAACAAGCACGCAGATCAGATGTTTCTGACAAAAATCTGACAAGGTTAGCTGAATACTTTTTTCAGGTGTGTGATTCAGACACTATTGACCAGAAAGATGAAAAGCACGCCAGGCAACTGGTATTGTTTAAAAGTAAATATATGGCAGCTGCCATAGGTCTCAACTCCGGTTGGGCTGTAGATTCTAAGGCTGAGAAGTCTGTACAAAAAAGATCGGACTCCTCAGTTCATGAAACAAACAAAAAAGTTATTGGGTCCTAGAGTTGGACTCAAAGAAAATGCACCAACTACTAATACATTTAAACTAATTAAAAAGAAAAAAAAAAAAAACCTGATAAAATGTTCTATATCTCAGATAACAGTAATCATAAATAGCTCGTATATACAGTAGTAGCAGTGCTTACTCCACAAAAATCAAAATCAAAAAGCAAATTACTTGTGCCGCTGCAATAAAGCAGCCTCTGTTTGGTTTTTTTAAATGTGCCATAGCGGGGCTGTGTGACATGGGACAATGTGCCATAGCGGGGCTGTGTGACATGGGACAATGTGCCATAGCGGGGCTGTGTGACATGGGACAATGTGCCATAGCGGGGCTGTGTGACATGGGACAATGTGCCATAGCGGGGCTGTGTGACATGGGACAATGTGCCATAGCGGGGCTGTGTGACATGGGACAATGTGCCATAGCGGGGCTGTGTGACATGGGACAATGTGCCATAGCGGGGCTGTGTGACATGGGACAATGTGCCATAGCGGGGCTGTGTGACATGGGACAATGTGCCATAGCGGGGCTGTGTGACATGGGACAATGTGCCATAGCGGGGCTGTGTGACATGGGACAATGTGCCATAGCGGGGCTGTGTGACATGGGACAATGTGCCATAGCGGGGCTGTGTGACATGGGACAATGTGCCATAGCGGGGCTGTGTGACATGGGACAATGTGCCATAGCGGGGCTGTGTGACATGGGACAATGTGCCATAGCAGGACTGTGTGACATGGGACAATGTGCCATAGCAGGACTGTGTGAAATGGGACAATGTGCCATAACGGGGCTGTGTGACATGGGGCAATGTGCTGTAGCGGGACTGTGTGACATAGGGGGATCTCTGTGCCGTAGTAGGGGGATCTGCCACAGGATTGTGGGGAGGAGCATATGGGTGCATTTGGATCACAAGTCTTGTGGTCTGAAAAATATGTAATACAGTATTACTATGCACTACCTGCATAGCTGATGTGAATACACTGACAATGTTGTGCCCATTGAACACAGAGGTGTTTAATGCCTGGAATACACGGTACATTTTTGAGCCATTAAGATGGCTCGATTGATAATTTCCGGCATGTCCGATCTCCCGCCGGATCGATTCCACGCTCGATTTCGCATAGGGAACAATTCGAAAAGATAAGGAAAACAAATGGAAGATAAGAGAACCGGGTGCAAAATTGAGTGCGGAAAACGATCGGGTGCAAAATCGAGTGGCAAAAACGTACAGTGTATTCCCAGCTTTATCCTGGTTCAGATCATGCGTGAAGAATGTAATAAAGGAAGAATCCCCTAACTTTTCTGCAGAGTATCTGCACATCACTCTTGTATGCCACTCTAAATTAAATTACATGATAGATAGATAACATGTACAAATATCTGGGTGCTGGGTACACACTCCACACACAGAGATAAGGCCCTTGTTGTTTTATTGACCTGAGGAAGCGGGCAGAGACCTTTGAAACATGTCTTATTATTGTGTCTTCATAAATCCTATCCCAAAAAATATCCCACTTTCTTTGGTGGTTTGTCATCTGAAGAGGTAAGATACCTCTTTATATTCTGAAGATTGCATATCCAACTTGAACTTTTGAAAATTCTGGGGCAACTCCACCTTCCCCCTGCTGCTTACCCACTTGAGGACCGTGGGCTTTACCCCCCTTAAGGACCAGGAACTTTTTTTTTTTCCATTCAGACCACTGCAGCTTTCACGGTTTATTGCTCGCTCATACAACCTACCACCTAAATGAATTTTGGCTCCTTTTCTTGTCACTAATAAAGCTTTCTTTAGGTGCTATTTGATTGCTGCTGCGATTTTTACTTTTTATTATATTCATCAAAAAAAGACATGAATTTTGGCAAAAAAAATGATTTTTTTAACTTTCTGTGCTGACATTTTTCAAATAAAGTAAAATTTCTGTAAACATGCAGCGCGAAAAATGTGGACAAACATGTTTTTGATAAAAAAAAAAAAAAAAAAAAAAAAAAAAAAAATTCAGCCTATATTTATTGGTTTGGGTAAAAGTTATAGCGTTCACAAACTATGGTGCAAAAAGTGAATTTTCCCATTTTCCAGCATCTCTGCCTTTTCTGACCACCTGACATGTTTCATGAGGGGCTAGAATTCCAGGATAGTATAAATAACCCCCAAATGACCCCATTTTGGAAAGAAGACATCCCAAAGTATTCACTGAGAGGCATAGTGAGTTCATAGAAGATATTATTTTTTGTCACAAGTTAGCGGAAAATGACACTTTGTGACAAAAAAAAAAAAAAAGTTTCCATTTCTTCTAACTTGCGACAAAAAAAAATGAAATCTGCCACGGATTCCCTATGCTCCTCTCTGAATACCTTGAAGTGTCTACTTTCCAAAATGGGGTCATTTGTGGGGTGTGTTTACTGTCCTGACATTTTGGGGGTGCTAAATTGTAAGCACCCCTGTAAAGCCTAAAGGTGCTCATTGGACTTTGGACCCCTTAACGCAGTTAGGCTGCAAAAAAGTGCCACACATGTAGTATTGCCGTACCCAGGAGAAGTAGTATAATGTGTTTTGGGGTGTATTTTTACACATACCCATGCTGGGTGGGAGAAATATCTCTGTAAATGACAATTGTTTGAATTTTTTTTTTTTTTTTTTTTTTAACACACAATTGTTCATTTACAGAGATATTTCTCCCACTCAGCATGGGTATGTGTAAAATCACACCCCAAAACACATTATACTACTTCTGAGTACAGCGATACCACGTGTGGCACTTTTTTGCACCCTAACTGCGCTAAGGGGCCCAAAGTCCAATGAGTACCTTTAGGATTTCACAGGTCATTTTTGTTTCAAGACTACTCCTCACGGTTTAGGGCCCCTAAAATGCCAAGGCAGTATAGGAACCCCACTAATGACCCCATTTTAGAAAGAAGACACCCCAAGATATTCCGTTAGGTGTATGGCGAGTTCATAGAAGATTTTATTTTTTGTCACAAGTTAGTGAAAAATGATACTTTGTGAAAAAAAAACAAAAATCTATTTCTGCTAACTTTTGACACAAAATAAAATCTTCTATGAACTTGTCATACACCTAACAGAATACCTTGGGGTGTCTTTTTCTAAAATGGGGTCACTTGTGGGGTTCCTATACCGCCCTGACATTTTAGGGGCCCAAAACCGTGAGTAGTCTGGAAACCAAATGTCTCAAAATGACTGTTCAGGGGTATAAGCATCCGCAAATTTTGATGACAGGTCGATGAGGGGGCGAATTTTGCGGAACCGGTCATAAGCAGGGTGGCCTTTTAGATGACAGGTTGTATTGGGCCTGATCTGATGGATAGGAGTGCTAGGGGGGTGACAGGAGATGATTGATGGGTGTCTCAGGGGGTGGTTAGAGGGGAAAATAGATGCAATCAATGCACTGGGGAGGTGATCGGAAGGGGGTCTGAGAGGGATCTGAGGGTTTGGCCGAGTGATCAGGAGCCCACACCGGGCAAATTAGGGCCTGATCTTATGGGTAGGTGTGCTAGGGGGTGACAGGAGGTGATTGATGGGTGTCTCAAGGTGTGATTAGAGGAGGGAATAGACGCAAGCAATGCACTGGCGAGGTGATCAGGGCTGGGGTCTGAGGGCGTTCTGAGGGTGTGGGCGGGTGATTGAGCGCCCTAGGGGCAGATAGGGGTCTAATCTGATAGGTAGCAGTGACAGGGGATGATTGATGGGTAATTAGTGGGTGTTTAGGGTAGAGAACAGATGTAAACACTGCACTTGGGAGGTGATCGGACGTCGGATCTGCGGGCGATCTATTGGTGTGGGTGGGTGATCAGATTGCCCGCAAGGAGCAGGTTAGGGGCTGATTGATGGGTGGCAGTGACAGGGGGTGATTGATGGGTGGCAGTGACAGGGGATGATTGATGGGTAATTAGTGGGTGTTTAGGGTAGAGAACAGATGTAAACACTGCACTTGGGAGGTGATCGGACGTCGGATCTGCGGGCGATCTATTGGTGTGGGTGGGTGATCAGATTGCCCGCAAGGGGCAGGTTAGGGGCTGATTGATGGGTGGCAGTGACAGGGGGTGATTGATGAGTGATTGACAGGTGATCAGGGGGATAGATGCATACAGTACACAGGGGGGGGGGGGGTGATCAGGAGGGAGCAGGGGGCAGTTTAGGGCATTAAAAAAATAGCGTTGACAGGTAGTGACAGGGAGTGATTGATGGGTGATTAGGGGGGTGATTGGGTGTACACAGTGGTTTGGGGGGTGGGCAGGGGGGGTCTGAGGGGTGCTGTGGGCGATCAGGGGGCGGGGGGGGGAAATCAGTGTGCTTGGGTGCAGACTAGGGTGGCTGCAGCCTGCCCTGGTGGTCCCTCAGACACTGGGACCACCAGAGAAGGCAGCCTGTATAATACACTTTGTATACATTACAAAGTGTATTATACACTTTGTATGTGGCGATCCGGATGCTAGTAACCCGCCGGCGCCTCCGAACGGCCGGCGGGTTACAACGCGAGGTGGGCGGAGCCAGTCCCCGGCAGCCGATCGAATCACGAATGACGCGATCGCGCCGCCCATGCCCGTACAAGGACCGCCGCCTCTGTGCATGCGGCGGTCCTTGCGGGATCCACTTTCCGGCCGCCCCTGTGCAGTGGCCGGTCGGCAAGTGGTTAACCACTTGCCGACCGCCCACAGCCCATGGGCGGCGGCAAAGTGGACGCCTAAAGGACCGCAATACGCCTTCAGGCGGCGCGTCCTTTAGGCATGCCGGGGGAGCGATCGCGTCATTGATGACGCGCGCTTCCCCCGGCAACTGGCTCCGCCCACCCGCCGTAACATCCCGCCGGCCATACGGAAGCGCCGGCGGGATGTTAACCCCGCGATCGCCGCTACAAAGTGTATAATACACTTTGTAATGTATACAAAGTGTATTATACAGGCTGCCTCCTGCCCTGGTGATCCCAGTGTCCGAGGGACCACCAGGGCAGGCTGCAGCCACCCTAGTCTGCACCCAAACACACTGATCTGCCCCCCCCCGCCCACTGATCGCCCACAGCACCCCTCAGACCCCCCCCTGCCCACCCCCCAGACCCCTGTTTGCACCCAATCACCCCCCTAATAACCCATCAATCACTCCCTGTCACTATCTGTCAACGCTATTTTTTTTTTATCCCCCCCCCTGCCCCCTGCCCCCTCCTGATCACCCCCCCACCCCTCAGATTCTCCCCAGACCCCCCCCCCCCTGTGTACTGTATGCATCTATCTTCCCTGATAACCTGTCAATCGCCCGTCAATCACCCATCAATCACCCATCAATCACCCCCTGTCACTGCCACCCAACAATCAGCCCCTAACCTGCCCCTTGCGGGCAATCTGATCACCCACCCACACCAATAGATCGCCCGCAGATCCGTCATCAGATCACCTCCCAAATCCATTGTTTACATCTATTCTCTCCTCTAAACACCCACTAATTATCCATCAATCACCCATCAATCACCCCCTATCACCACCTGTCACTTTTACCTATCAGATCAGACCCTAATCTGCCCCTTGCGGGCACCCAATCACCCGCCAACACGCTCAGATTGCCCTCTGACCCCCCCTTATCAATTCGCCAGTGCATTAATTACATCTGTTCTTCCCTGTAATAACCCACTGATCACCTGTCAATCACCTGCCAATCACCTATCACCCATCAATCACCCCGTCACCCCCTGTCACTGCCACCCATCAATCAGCCCCTAACCTGCCCCTTGCGGGCAATCTGATCACCCACACCATTAGATCGCCCGCAAACCCGCCGTCAGATTACCTCCCAAATGTATTGTTTACATCTGTTATCTTCTCTAAACACCCACTAATTACCCATCAATCACCCATCAATCACCCCCTATCACCACCTGTCACTGTTACCTATCAGATCAGACCCTAAGCTGCCCCTTGCGGGCACCCAATCACCCGCCCACACGCTCAGATTGCCCTCAGACCCCCCCCCCCCCCTTATCAATTCACCAGTGCATTAATTACATCTGTCCTTCCCTGTAATAACCCACTGATCACCTGTCAATCACCTGCCAATCACCTATCACCCATCAATCACCCCCTGTCACTGCCACCCAACAATCAGCCCGTAACCCGCCCTTGCGGGCAAACTGATCACCCACCCACACCAATAGATCGCCCGCAGATCCGACATCAGATCACCACCCAAGCGCAGTGTTTCCATCTATTCTCTCCTCTAAACACCCACTAATTACCCATCAATCACCCCCTATCACCACCTGTCACTGTTACCCATCAGATCAGACCCTAATCTGCCCCTTGCAGGCACCCAATCACCCGCCTACACGCTCAGATTGCCCTCAGACCCCCCCTTATCAATTCGCCAGGGCATTATTTACATCTGTCCTTCCCTGTAATAACCCACTGATCACCTGTCAATCACCTATCAATCACCCATCAATCACC
This sequence comes from Hyperolius riggenbachi, assembly GCF_040937935.1. NCBI lineage: Eukaryota > Metazoa > Chordata > Amphibia > Anura > Hyperoliidae > Hyperolius > Hyperolius riggenbachi. The sequence continues at coordinate 173,014,991 of NC_090656.1, read as the reverse complement.
CCCTGTCACTGCCACCCATCAATCACCCGCTGTCACTGCCACCCATCAATCAGCCCCTAACCTGCCCCTTGCGGGCAATCTGATCACCCACCCACACCAATAGATCGCCCGCAGATCTGACGTCCGATCACCTCCCAAGTGCAGTGTTCACATCTGTTCTCTACCCTAAACACCCACTAATTACCCATCAATCATCCCCTGTCACTGCTACCTATCAGATTAGACCCCTATCTGCCCCTAGGGCACTCAATCACCCGCCCACACCCTCAGAATGCCCTCAGACCCCAGCCCTGATCACCTCGCCAGTGCATTGCTTGCATCTATTCCCCCCTCTAATCACACCTTGAGACACCCATCAATCACCTCCTGTCACCCCCTAGCACACCTACCCATCAGATCAGGCCCTAATTTGCCCCGTGTGGGCTCCTGATCACTCGGCCAAACCCTCAGATCCCCCTCAGACCCCCTTCCGATCACCTCCCCAGTGCATTGATTGCATCTATTTTCCCCTCTAACCACCCCCTGAGACACCCATCAATCACCTCCTGTCACCCCCCTAGCACTCCTATCCATCAGATCAGGCCCAATACAACCTGTCATCTAAAAGGCCACCCTGCTTATGACCGGTTCCACAAAATTCGCCCCCTCATAGACCACCTGTCATCAAAATTTGCAGATGCTTATACCCCTGAACAGTCATTTTGAGACATTTGGTTTCCAGACTACTCACGGTTTTGGGCCCGTAAAATGCCAGGGCGGTATAGGAACCCCACAAGTGACCCCATTTTAGAAAAAAAGACACCCCAAGGTATTCTGTTAGGTGTATGACGAGTTCATAGAAGATTTTATTTTCTTGTCAAAAGTTAGCGGAAATTGATTTTTATTGGGTTTTTTTCACAAAGTGTCATTTTTCACTAACTTGTGACAAAAAATAAAATCTTCTATGAACTCGCCATACACCTAACGGAATACCTTGGGGTGTCTTCTTTCTAAAATGGGGTCACTTGTGGGGTTCCTATACTGCCCTGGCATTTTAGGGGCCCTAAACCGCGAGGAGTAGTCTAGAAAACAAATGCCTCAAAATGACCCGTGAATAGGACGTTGGGCCCCTTAGCGCACCTAGGCTGCAAAAAAGTGTCACACATGTGGTACCGCCGTACTCAGGAAAAGTAGTATAATGTGTTTTGGGGTGTATTTTTACACATACCCATGCTGGGTGGGAGAAATTTCTATGTAAATGGTCAATTGTGTGTAAAACAAATCAAACAATTGTCATTTACAGAGATATTTCTCCCACTAAGCATGGGTATGTGTAAAAATACACCCCAAAACACATTATACTACTTCTCCTGAGTACGGCGGTACCACATGTGTGGCACTTTTTTACACCCTAAGTACGCTAAGGGGCCCAAAGTCCAATGAGTACCTTTAGGATTTCACAGGTCATTTTGCGACATTTGGTTTCAAGACTACTCCTCACGGTTTAGGGCCCCTAAAATGCCAGGGCAGTATAGTAACCCCACAAATGACCCCATTCTAGAAAGAAGACACCCAAAGGTATTCCGTTAGGAGTATGGTGAGTTCATAGAAGATTTTATTTTTTGTCACAAGTTAGTGGAAAATGACACTTTGTGAAAAAAACAATAAAAATCAATTTTCCGCTAACTTTTGACAAAAAATAAAATCTTCTATGAACTCACCATACTCCTAACGGAATACCTTGGGGTGTCTTCTTTCTAAAATGGGGTCATTTGTGGGGTTCCTATACTGCCCTGGCATTTTAGGGGCCCTAAACCGTGAGGAGTAGTCTGGAAATCAAATTCCGCAAAATGACTTGTGAAATCCTAAAGGTACTCATTGGACTTTGGGCCCTTTAGCGCAGTTAGGGTGCAAAAAAGTGCCACACATGTGGTATCGCCGTACTCGGGAGAAGTAGAACAATGTGTTTTGGGGTGTATTTTTACACATACCCATGCTGGGTGGGAGAAATAACTCTGTAAATGGACAATTGTGTGTAAAAAAAAATGAAAAAAATTGTCATTTACAGAGATATTTCTCCCACCCAGCATGGGTATGTGTAAAAATACACCCCAAAACACATTCTACTACTTCTCTTGAGTACGGCAATACCACATGTGTGGCACTTTTTTGCAGCCTAACTGCGCTAAGGGGCCCAAAGTCCAATGAGCACCTTTAGGCTTTACAGGGGTGCTTACAAATTAGCACCCCCCAAAATGCGAGGACAGTAAACACACCCCACAAATGACCCCATTTTGGAAAGTAGACACTTCAAGGTATTCAGAGAGGGGCATGGTGAGTCCGTGGCAGATTTCATTTTTTTTGTCGCAAGTTAGAAGAAATGGATTCTTTTTTTTTTTCTTTTTTTTTGTCACAAAGTGTCATTTTCCGCTTACTTGTGACAAAAAATAATATCTTCTATGAACTCACTATGCCTCTCAGTGAATACTTTGGGATGTCTTCTTTCCAAAATGGGGTCATTTGGGGGGTATTTATACTATCCTGGAATTCTAGCCCCTCATGAAACATGACAGGGGGTCAGAAAAGTCATAGATGCTTGAAAATGGCAAAATTCACTTTTTGCACCATAGTTTGTAAACGCTATAACTTTTACCCATACCAATAAATATACACTGAATGGTTTTTTTTTTTATCAAATACATGTTTGTCCACATTTTTCGCGCTGCATGTATACAGAAATTTTACTTTATTTGAAAATTGTCAGCACAGAAAGTTAAAAAAATCATTTTTTTGCCAAAATTCATGTCTTTTTTGATGAATATAATAAAAAGTAAAAATCGCAGGAGCAATCAAATAGCACCAAAAGAAAGCTTTATTAGTGACAAGAAAAGGAGCCAAAATTCATTTAGGTGGTAGGTTGTATGAGCGAGCAATAAACCGTGAAAGCTGCAGTGGTCTGAATGGAAAAAAAGTGGCCGGTCCTTAAGGGGTAGAAAGACTGTGGTCCTCAAGTGGTTAAAGTGTAACCGTTGAGCATAAAATAAATTCTTTATTTTTATCTGGTGAACAAGTAATAAGCATGCTAATCAGGCAATCCAAAAGTTAAAATCACTATTACTTTTCTTGCTGATAAATGATCATTCCCCAGTTTACCTGACTCTTATTTGGTACGTTGCCGCACAAAGGAAGTTGCAGGGCATGGTGGGTTGTCCTTTTTTGCTTCTGTACATTAGTTTAGTCTGAGGGAAAATAAAGAAGCAAAAAAAAGACAACCCAGAATGCCCTGCAACTTCCTTTTTGCGGCAACGTACCAAATAAGAGTCAGGTAAACTGGGGAATGATCATTTATTAACAAGAAAAGTAATAGCGATTTTAACTTTTGTATTGCCTGGTTAGCATCCTTATTACTTGTTTACCAGATAAAAATAAAGAATTGATTTTTGATTTTATGCCCAACAGTTACACTTTGAGGGCCCTTTTTCACTAGCGCGTTTGCGCCAGCGGAATCGCAAAATCGCAAACCGCTAGCGATTTTACAATCGCTAGGGTTTGCTAAATAACATAGGAATCACGGTAGGGTATTTCCACTACCGCGATTCGTTTTTGCCTGAAACGCGATCGCGGCACGGAGCGATATTTGCCGCGATTTTGCTATGCAGTGCATAGCATAGCAAAATCGCGTCCGCAAACGTCGGGGAATCGTCGGTAATTTTTTACCTTTTGCGATTCAGCAGTCGCTAGCGTTCAGCGTGAACGCTAGCGACTGCTAGTGGAAAAGGGCCCTAAAGGACATCCGAGGTGAAAATAAACTAAGGAGATAAACAATTATATCCATTCTTCTAAATATGACTTTTTTTAGTTATCCCACAGTTTTATATTTAAATCTATTTAGTTTTTACTGTTTCATGACATTTCTCAAAAACACATTCATTAGAGTATGCCAGCGCTAAAATCTATGAACTATTGACCCTTTTTGTCTCTTTCCTGCTCTTAGAAGCCATTTACTACCAGGAAAGTGTTTTATGGCTACAATTCCTTATCACCGAGGGTTACACTATAGTCTGACCCAATCTCGACCAGGACAGATTTACACATCTCCGCCGCGACCGCTGCGCTCCTGCTCACTCTTTCGCGTCACTACCTGTTCCCAACACAGTTCCCATTCACTTATCGGAGTCCACATCGCAATGATCACTGGCCAGGGCTGTGGAGTCGAGGAGTCAAAGTTGGTGGTTTCAATAAACTGAAGAGTCAGAGCAATTTTGGGTACCTGGAGTCGGTGGATTCATAAACTGAGGAGTTGGATGATTTTTGTTCCGACTCCACAGCCCTGTCGCTGGCATCAATGAAATGCCACGATCAATTCGAAAAAAAAAGGTACACATCCATGCATTATTTCCTGCTAGTACGCTAACAAGAAAATAATGAGTGAGCACATCTTGTGGCCAAAAAGTTAAATTACACCTACATGCATTTTTTTTTTAATAAAAAGACATTTAAAATTAACCCCTTATCTCCTACACTCTCCCATAGTTACCCTCAAAAACATTTTGCATAAAAAAAAAAAACAACAACAACCACATATAGTTACCTTTGGGAGTGAACTTTAATGTGTGTCTCTCAAGAGGGTATATTACTGTTATTTTTGAAAATAAGGGCTTTTATTTAGTGATGGACGCAAAACTAAAAAAAAAAAATAAAAAAAAAATGCACCTTTATTTCCATATAAAATATTGGCGCCATACATTGTACAAGGGAAATATTTTAAACGTAATAACCGGGACAAACGGGCAAATAAAATGTGTGGGTTTTATCCACAGTGTAATGTTTTATTTAAAAACCATAATGGCCAAAATCTAAAAAATGATTTTCTTCATTTTTTTTTCTTAATATTCGAGTTAAAATGCATTTAAAATAAAATAATTCTTAACATAAATGTACCGCCCAATGAAAGCCTAATTGGTGGTGAAAAAACACAAGATATAGATCATTCTGTTGTGATGAGTAGAGATGGCCCGAACGATTCGCCCGCGAATGGTTCCAGGCGAACTTAGGGTGGTTCGCATGCGAACGCGAACTATTCCGGAAGTTCGATTCGCCCCCATAGTGCACCATTAGGGTCAACTTTGACCCTCCACATCACAGTCAGCAAGCTTGTTGTAGCCAATCAGGCTAAACTATCTCCTGGAGCCCCCCCCCCCCCCCCTCCTTATATAAGGCAGGTAGCGCCGGCCATTATAGTCGTTCGTGTCCCTGTAGATTAGTTAGGCTCTTGTTAGCTTGCTCCTGGCTGATTGTTATTCCTAAAATAGCACCTGACAACAGCTATTTTGAGAGCTAATCTTGTTCTTGTGTTTTTTTTTTCCTCCCCTCCTCTCTCTCTGATTTTGTCTTCCAGGGATTTGTAGGCTGTCAAAAGCAAGCTCACATACATTGGCCAGGAATCAAACTCAGGTCAACTGCTTGGAAGGCAGCTATGCTCACCACTATACCACCATTGGCCGGGAATCGAACCCAGGTCAACTAACATTACAGGCTGAAGCCAGCCATTTCACTCATCTCTTCAACTCCAAGAAAGGCCCAGGAGGAGTCTTAGCTACCGTAATATCTATGTTACGGCAGGGCCTTTATTACAGTTTCTCTTACAGAGCTATGGAAACAGTTTTGCCCATGTGATAAAGCGAGGTGCAAAAATAAAATCATGCCTAGCAGGGGATGGTTTCAATCCATCAGCCTCTGGGTTATGGGCCCAGCACACTTCCGCTGCACCACTCTGCTGCCACACAGTGAATGCTTCGTTGTAGGAAAAAGTGGTGTTAAACTTCCTGGACCAGACTTACTTCCTCCCTCCAAAAGACACATACATCCCCATAAAATCATTTAGCAGAAACTGCATACACAGTGTCTGTGGCACAATCGGTTAGTGCATTTGGCTGTTAACCGAAAGGTTGGTGGTTCAAGCCCACCCAGGAAAGGCCTTGCATTTTGTGTTCAACAGTTGTCCGAAGAGAACCCCAGATAGCCATTTAGCAGCAACTACATACACACAGTCTCTGTGGAAAACTTAAAAACATTTCTGGGACTTTTGACATCTATCCCACTCAACCATGTCTCCCTGCAGGTGTTAGATGCCTTGAAACATCTTTTCCATCACTTTTCTGGCCAGCATAATTTTTTTCTAAATTTTGAAGTTCGCCTTCCCATTGAAGTCTATGGTGGTTCGCGAACGTTTGCAGAGGTTCGCGAACCTAAAATCAGAGGTTCGGGCCATCTCTAGTGATAAGTAATGAAAGTTATTGGCGAATGAATGGAAGGAGCACTAAAAGTTGAAAAGCTCAAGGAGAAAAACCCCTCAGTGGTGAAGTGGTTAATCAGGTGTAAGGAGGATTCGATTTCATGTATCATTACTTCCACCCAAACTGCAGCACAACCTCCCATGCCTGACTCAATAATAGCACACAGGAGCGGATCCTACCTGAGAGGTGACAGTGGCTGCCAGCCGGAAGAGCTCCCTAGTGACCGCCCCGGCATCCTGCGCCTCGTTCTCTGTCCGCAGCCTCTTACAGCTGATGATCAGCGCCTCCGCAGGGTCCGCTCCCCGCTTCCTCTTCACACGCAGCAGCACCGCTGCTTCCATGGTCAGCCTACTATCTGACGCTTTGTAATAACGTCACATTACCTCCATGTGGGGGCGGCCATCTTGCGTGTGGCATACTCACGTGCTTCCTGTGTGAGGCACTGTGGGAAGATGGAAAGCATCAGTGTCACTTCTCTGTGAATGGGGAGGTATGTAGAGGACTGGCTTCACCCCAGTTTTCTAATGTAATCACATTGTTAGTTGGAAATACTTAGATTCTAAACAGGAGTCACTGTAGAATAGAAGAAAGTTTGTATAATGTATGTATATAAATAGATATAAGAAGAGTAACGTGCTTAACGCATTAGATGCTGTTATGAGTGTTTGTGCCACCAATCATTTTTTGTACTTTAGAAGAGCACTGATTTCTGAGCTGGCAATAATTTCTGTGTAATCTCAGCCCCCACTCAGCTTCAGACAGATAACTGACAAGGTCTTCTGGAGGGAGAGATGTAAAACCTGGCTTGTCAGTTTTTATTTATTTAATTGGTCTACTCAGGAATTTGTGGGGCTGCACAAAAGCTTTGCTCAGTTTAACTGAATTTGTTAATTAAAGTCCAACTTAGGGCCCGTTTCCATTCTATGCAGTGTGATGCGGCTCCGCGGGCATCCTAACAGTTTCCACTGCGTGCATTGTGTGTGAAGCGGTGCGGAGCGATCTGAGAAAATGGTGCAGATTCTCGTACAGCCACATCTGCCCACCGTCCCCTCCATACACTTGATGTCTTGAAGTGACGCGGCCAGCAGCATAAGTAATGCGATGCAGCTAGGTAGCCGCACTCGCATCACTCCGCAAATGGAAAAGGGCCCTAAAGCTTGGTTCACACATTAATCTGTGCATTTCTGGTCCGGTCCTGTCAGTTTTGCATCAGTTTTCTATCAGTACCTGACAGGAGCGGAAATGTACACTTTTTATGTGTGAACACACCCCTAGAAAACTAATACAAATCTATCAGGACTGGATCAGAATGTACACCTTTTTTTTGTGACATCACAGCCATAGAAACACTAACAAAACGGACTGGAAATTCACAGATTTGTGTGAATACATCCATATAAACACATACAAAACTGATGCCAACTGACAGGACTGGACACCTTTTTATGTGTGAACCAAGCCTAATTCTTGACAGCATTAAAGTACTTGTATGTTCTATCAGTTAACCTTTCTATATGTGAGGTGTTATTTTATTTTTAACTTGGCATGTTCTCTTATGACATTGTTTAGTCTTAATGTCTGGGGAATAAAGTCAACCAGCAGACAAGATGGCTGGTGACATCCATTTTTAATTAACTGCGTCAGAAATGACCTAATCAGAATATGTAAACATTGCAAACCCACGTTAATTCTCACAAGATAAGGTAATTAACCACTTAACCCCCACGCGTACGCCTTTCTCTGTCCCTTTTTCCATCCTTTCACCACCAGGGACAGAGAAATCCGTACTTTCTGCATCCCGCTCGCTCTAGCGCGCACTCCCGCTCGTAAACACGCCGCCGGCCACTCGCCCGGAGATCAATGAACGGGAAAATCCATTCCCGTTCGTTGATCTAAGCCCCGCAATGATCCGCTGCTTCTCCGATAAGCAACGCGATCATTGTGGAAAAAAAAACGTTCCCAGCTTCCTAGTACTTCCTGCAAGCGTCCGGAAGGACACTTGCAGGTCGCATTAAACAAAAAGTTACTGTTGCCATCTTGTGGCCAAATAGTAAAACTACACCCTAAAGCATTTTTCACATACAAATAAATTAGTTTTACACAAAAAATTAACTCCTTACCTCCCACACTCCCCAATTTTTTATTTTTTATTTTTTTGTAATTAAAAAAAAAAAAATTACAATTAAAAAAATACATAAATAGTTACCTTAGGGACTGAACTTTTTAAATATTTATGTCAATAGGGTATAACACTGTTACTTTATAAACTATGGGCTTGTAATTAGGGATGGACGCAAAACTGAAAAAAATGCACCTTTATTTCCAATTAAAATATTGGCGCCAAACATTGTGATAGGGACATAATTTAAACGGTTTTATAACCGGGACAAATGGGCAAATACATTTCATGGGTTTTAATTACAGTAGCATGCATTATTTAAAAACTATAAAGGCCAAAAACTGAAAAATAAAAAAAAATTTCCCACATTTTTTCCTATTCTCCCATTAAAACACATTTAGAATAAAATAATTCTTGACATAATGTCCCATCTAAAGAAAGCCTAATTGGTGGCAAAAAAAACAAGATATAGTTAAAGGGACTCCGAGCTCAACAAAAAATGCAAAATAGTACTCACCCGGGGCTTTCTCCAGCCCAGTGCTGGTCGGGAGGTCCCACGACGGCGTCCTGGCTCCTCTCCCAGTCCCCGCTCCGGAATGGCTGACCGGCGTGAAAGTACTGCGTATGCGCGATTAAAGTGCGCATGCGCCGTACTGCCACGCCAGCCGCCGTGATGACGCGAGGCGGCCGGCGTATGACGTCAGCCACGTCATACGCGGAAGAAGAAGCCCAACACTCAGCCAAGTGTCGCTGGTCAGCCATTCCAGAGCGGGGACTGGGAGAGGAGCCAGGACGCCGTCGTGGGACCTTCCGACCAGCACTGGGCTGGAGAAAGCCCCGGGTGAGTACTATTTTGCATTTTTTGTTGAGCTCGGAGTCCCTTTAATTTCATTGTGATAAGTAATGATAAAGTTATAGACGAATTAATGGAAGGAGCGCTGAAAGGTGAAAATTGCTCTGGTGGTCAAGGGGTAAAACCCCTCAGTTTTGAAGTGGCTAAGGAATTTATAAACAATAATATTATGATATATGTATTCAAAACATGATAAAGCATTGACGCATGGAAGCTTTAGCCAATCAGAACTTGGGAACCAGGGAAATTCCAGATTAGGCAGCCATATTGCATCCAATTACTATAAAAGTAGGAGCTGATAGCTCATAGTTTGCAGAAGCCCAACAATCTCCTGAGAAGACACATGAGGCAGAAGCTACCTTCCCACACGTGGATCTAGATGCTGAAGAGATGACAGAGAAGGGGTAATATGCTTAATATTCTGGTGATTTACTTTATTCATTTTTCAGCAATAAGTTCTGTTAAGATTTTAGCAAGAAATTTTCTTAAAAGCTATTTTTTATGCTATTTCTTTAAGAAGATTACTACAAGTTTTACACAACTACTAGATACACAGCTATTGATACAGATGAGACTACTTTTGATCTTATTCTACATAACACAACTGTTATATACTTTTTTGAATGTACTTAGAAGATTGATGATTGCTTGGCTATAAAGCCTTGATAAGATGGAATACTGTTAGAAGGAAACACTACTTGTAACTGTTCATATTTTGTATATATGCTGTATGATAAGCAAATACAATTTTTATATAAAACCATATACTGAGTGCTCTGATTCATTTCAAGGTACACCGTCAATCTATAATTACTGTTATAGAGGGTTCAGACCCCGCTATGCCGGATTTATATGATAGCAACGCTTTAAGGGCTGGTCCTTTACTGAGTTAGCAATCATGAAAAAGGCAAGAACCGCTCAGGTTTTTGACATTATAATGTCTGAGGCAATCTGTAGAATTACCTTGTCCTTTAAAATTGCAAGTCCAAACAGAAGTTGGAAAGTTCTGTGGGTAATAGTCCAACGGTAAATACCCAAATCCTTGATGTTATATGGATCGGCAAAGGAAGCCCTCTGACAGCCTGTGTCCAGCAATTTAACCCTCTCTCCGCTGGAGAGTGGGCATGGTAACAAGAGATGATTCCCCCATCTCAGAGCTACTTACCTATATATACCTCTGGCTGAGTGTGGCCCCTTGCCTTAGAGAGAGAGTTTGACATATATTCCAATTATGCCATAACTCTGTGGATGTCCGACTTATGAGGAAAAAAAAAAACATTTTAGACTGTCATCATGCGCTGAACCTATAGATATCAGTTATGCTTGTTTTACCACCTTCCTTGTCTAGGGAATTGATATTTCAGGGTGTGAACCAGCTATCCAAATCATTAAAAGGTGTATTGGCCTTGTCGCATTACACTCTGTGAATCGTGAAGGACTGTGACAAGCGGTTTTGAAATATTCATCCAATTATGACACAATGTGAATTTATATATACCAGAGTTGAATTGGTGGACAGTGAATTTAATCAGGCTTAAATAGATCACTTAAATAGATACTCCAAATCATGCTTTGTGTGCTCGATTTCGTGCAATTGCGCAGGTGGTGCAGGCAAATCCATGACAGAGCCTGCCTGTCCTTTTGAAAGATAAGCTTGAAGTTGCTTTTAAATTGAACATACAGTGGTTTGCAAAAGTATTCGGTCCCCTTGACGTTTTCCACATTTTGTCATATTACTGCCACAAACATGAATCAATTTTATTGGAATTCCATGAGAAAGACCAATACAAAGTGGTGTATATGTGAGAAGTGGAACGAAAATCATACATGATTCCAAACATTAAAGAGACTCTGTAACATCAAAAACCTCCCCTGGGGGTACTCACCTCGGGTGGGGGAAGCCTCCGGATCCTAATGAGGCTTCCCACGCCGTCCTCTGTCCCACGGGGGTCTCGCTGCAGCCCTCCAAACAGCCGGCGACAGACCCGACTGTAGCTTCAATATTTACCTTTGCTGGCTCCAGCGGGGGCGCTGTGGCTGCTTTCGGCACGGAAATAGACGGAAATACCCGATCTCCGTCGGGTCCGCTCTACTGCGCAGGCGCCGGAAACTTGCGCCTGCGCAGTAGAGTAGACCCGACGGCAATCGGATATTTCTGCCTACTTCGGAGCCGACAGCCGTCAGAGCGCCTGCGCAGGAGCCGGGAAGGTAAATATTGACGTCACCGCTGCACGGAGGGCTGCAGCGAGACCCCTGAGGGATGGAGGACGGCGTGGGAAGCCTCATTAGGATCCGGAGGCTTCCCCCACCCGAGGTGAGTACCCCCCAGGGGACGTTTTGTCGTTACAGTTCCTCTTTAAAAAAAAAAAATAGCTGCAAGGTGGGGTGTGCATAATTATTCAGCCCCCTGAGTCAATACTTTGTAGAACCACCTTTTGCTGCAATTACAGTCTTTTAGGGTATATCTCTACCAGCTTTGCACATCTAGAGGCTGAAATCCTTGCCCATTCTTCTTTGCAAAACAGCTCCAGCTCAGTCAGATTAGAGGGACAGCATTTGTGAACAGCAGTTTTCAGATCTTGCCACAGATTCTCAATTGGATTTAGATCTGGACTTTGACTAAGCCATTCTAACACATGGATATGTTTTGTTTTAAACCATTCCATTGCTGCCCTGGCTTTATGTTTAGGGTCATTGTCCTGTGTGAACCTCCGCCCCAGTCTTTTGCAGACTCCAAGAGGTTTTCTTCCAAGATTGCCCTGTTTGGTTCCATCCATCTTCCCATCAACTCTGACCAGCTTCCCTGTCCCTGCTGAAGAGAAGCACCCCCAGAGCATGATGCTGCCACCATCATATTTGCCAGTGGGGATGGTGTGTTCAGAGTGATGTGCAGTGTTAGTTTTCCGCCACACATAGCGTTTTGCATTTTGGCCAAAAAGTTCCATTTTGGTCTCATCTGACCAGAGCACCTTCTTCCACATGTTTGCTGTGTCCCCCACATGGCTTGTGGCAAACTGCAAACGGGACTTCTTATGCTTTTCTGTTAACAATGGCTTTCTTCTTGCCACTCTTCCATAAAGGCCAACCTTGTGAAGTGCACGACTAATAGTTGTCCTATGGACAGATTCCCCCACCTGAGCTGTAGAGCTCTGCAGCTTGTCCAGAGTCACCATGGGCCTCTTGACTGCATTTCTGATCACCGCTCTCCTTGTTCGGCCTGTGAGTTTAGGTGGACGGCCTTGTCTTGGTAGGTTTACAGTTTTGCCATGCTCTTTCCATTTCTGAATGATCGCTTGAACTGTGCTCCGTGGGATGTTCAAGGCTTTGTAAATCTGTTTGTAGCCTAAGCTTGCATTACATTTCTCAATAACTTTATCCCTGACCTATCTGGTGTGTTCTTTGGACTTCATGGTGTTGTTGCTCCCAATATTCTCTTAGACGACCTCTGAGGCCCTCACAGAGCAGCTGTATTTGTACTGGCATTAGACTACACACAGGTGCACTCTATTTAGTCATTAGCACACATCAGACAATGTCTATGGGCAACTGACTGCACTCAGACCAAAGGGGGCTGAATAATTACGCACACCCCACTTTGCAGTTATTTATTTGTAACAAATGTTTGGAATAATGTTTGATTTTCGTTCCACTTGTCACGTGTACACCACTTTGTGTTGGTCTTTCACATGGAATTCCAATAAAATTGATTCATGTTTGTGGCAGTAATGTGACAAAATGTGGAAAACTTCAAGGGTGCCGAATACTTTTGCAAACCACTGTATTTCGCTATTTAAGAGGTTATAATAATGTATTCTTAACTTACATGTTCACATGATTTGATGAGGGAGGTATTAGCAGCAGGTAGTAGCACGACTGTAGTAAAAGATGAGCAAAGTGAAAAATTGCCCTAAATGCCTGTATTTTTCTGTTCACATCGTTGATCACGTGTCCACTTGTGTGGGTTGTAGTCCCCCAATGACAGGGCTTCTGCCCTTTGCAAGCTCAGAGAGCAGTTGTGTTTAAACTCCATCCATACCTTTTCCCATTGTCTGTGCCCCCCCCCTTCTCTTTGAAACCCATAGGGGAAGGTTTGGGTGGCAGGTACTCTCCTTTGTAGAAGTAACAGCTTGACTATAACTTCCCCTCCCAGGACTTTGCCTGGCCTGAAGGACCGTGATATTTAATCCATCTGAGGTGTTTGCAGCAAAGTAAGGGCATTTACAGTTACATTTTTATTTGAAGGGGAAGGAAGGCACTATTTTAATAAAGATTTTGGCTGGCTAAGGTTTTTAATATGAACTTTACCTTTTATGGGAAGATTAAAAGGGGCACCAGGTACAATGCCAAGCTTATTAATACATATGCAGAGCTACTTACCTATATTTGCATTTTCTTCTTATCTGCTCTTTTTGGCAGCACAAATGTGAGCAGAGTTTTGTTGCTGGCAAGATGTGGAGAGGTGGGAGGGTACTCTGCTGGATAGCATCACCTGGTGCGCGGTGGCTGGCAGCCTCCAGAGTCCACATGGCAAAGCTAGTATCTACAAGAGGCTTTTGGATCCATTGTAGGCCAACATCTGGTGCTGATCAGTGCTTTCCTGCCAAGCATTACACCCAGTTACAAAAAGCAAAGACAGGTAACTAGCTCTTCGCTCTGTAGATTTAACTCTAAGTTGCATTTCTTCCTGGAGTCTCTTTTAAAGGAAACCTGCAGTGAGAGGATTACGAGGGCTGCCATCTTGATTACTTAATTACTTTTTCCACATGCCTGGTTGCTATTCCAATCAGTTGGTTTAGGTACCTCTTACAGAGTCCATTGTTCTCCCTCCTTACAGAATGTGTTGCTAGCGTCTGTACTCTATTAGACTCTGAGCTGATGCCTGAAGGGTTGACTCCTGGTCCCTGAGGGTGACAGAAATTGTGTGTACTCGCGCACAGTTATTGTTACTTGCAGGGATCAGTTCGAGGCTTAGTGCCGTAAAGGTGTCTAGCATAGCTGAAGCCTCATAATGCATTCCATTGTTATGGAGGAGCGAGGGTGGACAATGTAGTAGCATATGATGGTTTAAAATTTATCAAGTAGCGCTCAAATCTAGTTATTGTATCAACTCCACGTGCACTATGATGTCATACATTTTTGGAAAAACAGCAGTCAACCACCTCTGACGGAGATTGCCTGAGAGGCAGGGTGTGGCCATACACCCCGCAAGCGCAGATAGACCGTGGAGGTCTCAGCATCAGGGGAGTAATTACCCGTAGGGGGTAGCACGGTGTGTTGCACATTTTAGAGGTGGTTGACTGCTGTTTTTCCAAGAATTAGTGTGTTAATGTGTTAAAAACTGACGTTAAAGTGATTTTTTTTACAGGTTTCAGTAGCTGTTATTTTCGGGGGATTAAACTGATAACAGCAATGAAGGTGTTTTGTGGTCGGGTAAACCCTACCACAGGGGCACTTGACTGGGTGGAAGAAGATGAGGATTATGATTATCACCAAGAGATTGCCAGGTGAGGCTTCCAAAAGAGGATGATCAATGTAAGATTATAATGATTGCACAAATGTGAGAAATAGAAATGTTCATAGTTGGTATGCATGCACAAACATACTTGACATAGTAAATTTGATGGGTATATACATGGGCACACAATGGGTGCGAATGAGAGATCAAGCGATTGTGGTACTTTATGAGGGAGTCATCGGGGATCTTAGAGATTCAATTTGCTGTGACGGATGACTATTACCCACGTCATCGCGTATGGATACAGGCGTAATCGCATGCCTGAATCCACATCACGACATTGTGGAAATAATTGCTCATTGCTCAAAAAAAGTCACTGGTTGCCAGAAAAATTTTGTAGTGGGTATGGGCCTGTAGAGCCCATTTCCACAGTCTGTATGGGGGGGGGGGGGGGTTGTGCTGGAAGTATAAATGATTCTTTAGAAAACTGGAGTTGTCCACTTGAAGTCTAAATCATTAGTACGCATTATGTGGTCCTCTCTCCATAACCCCCCCCCCCCCCCCCCCCCCCCCCCCCGGTTTATTGGTCGACTGCATGAAATTAGATTTTATCATATGGTCCAGATGCAGTCTAAAGTTGTCACTGAAAAGTGTATTCTCTACTCTTTAATGGATTACCCTAAACGCCTAATGTAACATGCGCTTCTGCCTAGTGAACTGGCAAGTCTGGATGACAGAGCATTCTGTCTATAAAGCTTTTGATTGCACATGGGAGAGGTATGAGCTACCATGTCGGGAGAACTTTAGATATCGCTAAGTTAGTAGTTTTATCTCCAAATGCCTACAAAACATCTAACGACTTCCCTGACTAAATATGAATTGACCTTCATAGAGGGCCCAAGTAATCAGGGGTTAATCACTAAAACCTATATTTGCTTATTAAATTACAGTAGAATCCCTTATAGTAAACTCCAAGGGACCAGGAAAAGTAGTTTACTATTATATCAGAAATGTACTATATCAGAATTGGTCATACATTGTATATTTATATAAACGCATTTGCTGGGACCTGAGGACTGAGTTTACTATTTCCAAAGATTTACTATATCAGAGTCTACTATAATGAGATTCTACTGCATTGAAAGTATAGGTAGTCCCCAAGGTACAAACGTCAGACTTACGAATGCTTATTCGAATAGCCTGAACATAGGAACAAATCAAAAAGAACTTGTACCTGAGAAAACCGACTTTAAAAAATTCAAAGAAATAATGTTTTTAAAATCTGTAAAATGACATTTTACTGCTGTACACTATACTATTATTATTTAGTATTTATATAGCGCCAACATCCTCCACAGCGCTGTACAGAGTATATTATCTTGTCACTTAAAGTGTACCTTAAGTGTCCCAAAAAAATTGAGTTTTACTCACCTGGGGCTTACCTCAGCCCCCTGCAGCTGATCGATGCCCTCGACGAGTCGCTCTGATGCTCCGGGTCCCGCTGGCGGCCACTTCCGGTTTCGCCGTCAGGACCCGTCAGGCTGGGGAACGCGGCTGATACTACGCGTTCCCAGCCAAAATAGCACCCCTATGCGGCCATATGTCCGCATACGGGTGCCTATGCGGACATATGGCCGCATAGGGGTGCTATTTTGGCTGGGAACGCGTAGTATCAGCCGCGGTCCCCAGCCTGACGGGTCCTGACGGCGAAACCGGAAGTGGCCGCCAGCGGAACCCGGAGCATCAGAGTGACTCGTCGTGGGCACCGATCAGCTGCAGGGGGCTGAGGTAAGCCCCAGGTGAGAAAAACTCAATTTTTTTGGGACACTTAAGGTACACTTTAACTGTCCCTCAGCGGGGCTCACAATCTAATCCCTACCATAGTCATATGTCTGTGTATGTATTGTAGTCTAGGTCCAAGTTAGGGGAAGCCAATTAAGGCCTCTTGCACGCTGCAAGTGATTCCGATTCAGATTCCGCTTTTTAATCAGTTTTTACATCCGATTCAGATTCCGATTTGCAGTTTGCTCCCTGCACACTGCAAATCGGAATCTGAATCGGATGTAAAAACTGATTAAAAAGCGGAATCTGAATCGGAATCACTTGCAGTGTGCAAGAGGCCTAACTTATCGGTATGTTTTTGGGATGTGGGAGCAAATAGGAGCGTAAAGCTTGTCCTTTTACTTTTTGACGTTCATCTTTAACGCCCTTTCTAATTTTATTTTTAAGTGATTTGATGTTTCTTCCAGTGTAAAATGTACTATAAATTACTTTTTTTTCCCTATGTTACTATCACAGTAGGGAGTAAAAATCCAGCCAGCCTCTCTACTCATTTTACTCAGCATTTTGTCAGTTGGACAGAGAAACTGCAGTTCAGTAAGTGCTTTAAGAGAACCCTCAGGGCTCGTTTCCACTGTTGCGACGCGATTTCGCCGGCATTCCGACGCTTGTAAAAACGCATGCGGATGCGTTTCCGCATGCGTTTTTACCCGCGATTTTGCGTGCGATTTCGCATGGCAGGGTGCCATGCGAAATTAACCATGACACTGCCAGGGCAAAATAACATTGAAAAAGGTGCGAAATCGCGGGTAAAAACGCATGTAACAAACGCATGCGTTTTTACTATTAAATACATTAGCGGCGATTCGCACGTATTCCCGACGCAGGCGAATTCTGTGGGTCCCGTCGTGCAGATTTGTCCCGCCGCCAAATCGCTCCCGCACGCCGCACATGTGGAAACAGCCCCGGCCACTTCAGTGTAACAAGCGAATCCGCATCTCGTCGCCGCATGCGGATTCGCTATGGTGGAAACGAGCCCTAAGAATCTCCCATGAGGAGATGGACAAGTCCAAACCTGTTAGATTTTCACTACCTACTGTAAGTGGCAGCAACATAGGGAAAAAGTAAATTATAGTGCATTGTATTTTAGGAGACATCTACATTTTATATGCAGGTATTTAAAAAATGTACACTTTTTTTGCGATAGATGCCCTTTAATGTATACACTTTTTCTGGGTGGTACCTGATTTCTTGAACATATCTTCCAGATCATCATATGCTGATATGTTGCATGACAAAGATCGGGTAAGTATGATGTCTGCTGTTGATTATTGCGTACTGTGAAATAAAAATGTTGCTTTATTTGTACTTTTGCCTGCAGTTATACTCATGTGCTGTATGTAGATCCATGTACGCCACTGTAATAAATGGTGCTGTCTGTTTTCATGAATTAATGCTTATTTGTGACATACGTAGCTAGCAGATAGGACAAAGCTCTGGTCTTTCCTAATCCCACAGTGGAATCAAGTGTGGTGCAGGACGAGCCCTTACCACAAGGCCAGCCAGCATTACAATACTAAAATCCTACAGCTACTCCACTGTACATAAATAATCCTATATTTAAAAAGCTTGGGGGTACTGTCAGAAGTCACTAAAAATGGTTGACTGATTTGGCACAGTGGTCTCTAGTTAAACATTTAGGTATTTTTTTCCCCTCTGATTACAGGACAGAAAACTCAATTTTTTTTATCTAATGCAGTTACATAACACTAATGCTGGCCACAGACAAAAGGCAATACTATAGAGCATACATGTCAAACACTGCAGAGCCATCAAATTTGGCCCGCAAGTGGTTTTCTCATTTTGCATAATGTTTGGCCCCTCTAGACCACCAGAGAAGCTATATTGGAGGTGAAGCCCTAGATCACCAGCGAAGCCATATTGGGGAGGGAGGGAAAAGCACTAGCCACCAGGGAATTGCATAGGAAAGGTAGAGGGCCACCACACACCAGATAACTGTATAGATGAGGAAAAGGGGCTACTAGACAACAGGGAACTGTAAAGGGGAGGGAGAAGGCATTAGACAACATGGAATTGTATAGGGCATGGGTGTCAAACTCAAATACAAAGTGGGCCGAAATTGTACAATGGGACCTAGTCACAGGCCAATCTCAATGTCTATTGGCCACACCCTCCCTCATAAAGTTCCCTCCAACCCCTATACAGTTTCTTGGTGTCTAGTTGTCCTCCCTCCAGTTCCTTGGTGTCTAGAGGCCCCCACCCTCCCATCTACAGTTCCCTAGTGTTTAGGGCTTTCCCCCTACCTCGCCCATATGGCTTCCCTGGTGCTATAGGGCTTCACCTCCAATGTAGCTTCCCTTGTGGGCCTAACATAATGCAAAGTGGGAAAACCACTGGAGGGCCAAATTTTAAGGCTCTGAGGGCCAGATTTGGCCCGCAGGCCGGAGTTTGACATTTATGGTATAGGGGAAGGAAGGGGGCCATTAGACCCCAGGGAACTGTATAGGGTGGGTGGGGGAGGGGTTCATCACCAGGGAACTTTATAAGTGAGGGGGGTGGATACTAGACATTGAGATTGGCCCACGGCTTGGTTCCACTGTTCAATTTCGGTCCAATTTGAGTTTGACACCTCTGCTATAGGGCAATTAGTCATTTGTTTGTTTTTCTTTTTATCCGGAAGGATTTTATTTATAAGTGACACTAATGCTGGGAATACACCATGACATTTTTTGGCAGATAGATGGTTCAATAAATAATTTCCGTTAGGTCCGATCTGATTTTTGATTGTTTTTCTGATAGAAGTGAATGGAAAGCGATCAGAAAAACGATCGGAAAAACAATCGGACAGTAAATCTGCTGAAAAATCTCATCGTGTATTCCCAGTATAACTTTTTTTTTTTTTTTTTTTTTTTTTTTTTAGTGAATAGTGGTCTAATGCTATAGTACATAGTACACATATTATACTGCATATAAATAAGGGATACGTTACAAGCTTGATGGGAAATATGAATAGAGTAGTGTTATCTGTATGCAAATTAAGTAGTTAAACAGAAAGATGAATGCAACCACTGTGAACAGAAGTAAAGTAGTTGAATCTGGGTGAGCAAAAAGAGCTGAATGTTCATTGTATGTCACACTGAAATGGCTGCTGTGCGGACTTGCATTGAATTTTAACCCTTTTAATTAAAGAAAAATTGGAGACTGCGAGGAGGTTGTATATGCTATTACTATTACTTCTGTTTGTTGTGTTGCAGCAGAATGAAGCAGATTTCATATCAGACTGTCATTGCTGCTGTCTAGAATTAAGTTTTAAATGAATTTCTCAAGATCCGCACCATCAAGTGTAAATCTTAATTGATCAAAAGATAAAACACGATAAAACAGCATGGGTCAATGGTAGATGACGCACAGGCTTTTCGAGCTTCCACAGTCCTTTCTCAAATCATCATGAACCCACACTGTTCAATGCATGTTTTAACTTTTGATGAATAAAGATTTTAACTTTTGATTAATGAAGATTTATACTTGATGGTGCGGATCTTGAGAAATTGACTACGAGCACTCATCACTCCAGAGTGGATCCCTGCACATCATATTTTCCCTTTGGTGCAAGAACAAATTTGATTAGAATTAAGTTCGTTCAGCTGTTAAACCAAGAATATTGTTCTATGTTACTAATGCTCTATTTACCATTAGTACTTAACATACAATGAATTATCTTATAAGTTTATTTTCAGTTCAGATTTGATTTAACTGCTGATCCGGTTATCTAGAAATGCAAGAATTCAAGCAAACTAAGAAAATCCTCTCTAATAAAACCCCTGTGTCCCTGTGTGTGCTGTCTCTTTTTAGCTGGTTCAGTGCTTTTTGCTACTGCGCATGTGCGCAGCACGCACCCAGCCTCACAGAGACA
The DNA here is from genome assembly GCF_040937935.1 of Hyperolius riggenbachi. Taxonomy (NCBI): domain Eukaryota; kingdom Metazoa; phylum Chordata; class Amphibia; order Anura; family Hyperoliidae; genus Hyperolius; species Hyperolius riggenbachi. The sequence goes on along the minus strand of NC_090656.1, from coordinate 172,994,576 downwards.
GGAGGACAGGCCCAGGAAGCCGGCCGGACGTGTGAACAGGCGGCCGGGTGTGCGGCGGGTACGTTCGTTGCGGGGGGTGCGCGTGCGCAGTAACATGCGGCTGCCGGCGGCGAGAAACAGACCCTAGAGCCCGTTTTTAAACGGGCTTGGGTCTACTAGTATCTTATAACATAGAAGTATTCACTTCATTTTACTCAGAAAAATGACAGGTGTACTTTAACCACCCTGGCGTTCTATTAAGATCGCCAGGGCAGCTGCAGGAGGGGTTTTTTTTAATAAAAAAAAAACTATTTCATGCAGCCAACTTTCAGTCTTTTCAGCCCACTAGAGGGCGCTCCTATCCCGTATTTCTGATTGCCTCCGGCGATCCGCAGTAACAAGGAAGGCCGCAATGAGCGGCCTTCCTTGTTTCGTTTTGCTCGTCGCCATGGCGACGAGCGGAGTGACGTCATGGACGTCAGCCGCCTCCGATCCAGCCCTCAGCGGAACTGTTTGTTCCGGCTGCACAGGGCTTGGGCGGCTGGGGGAACCTCTTTCGCCGCTGCACGCGGCGGATCGCCGCGCTATGGCGGCGATCAGGTAGCACACGCGGCTGGCAAAGTGCCGGCTGCGTGTGCTGCTTTTTACAGGGAGCAAATCGGCCCAGCAGGGCCTGAGCGGCAGCCACCGGCGGTAATAGACGAGCTGAGCTCGTCCTTACCGCTAAGGTGGTTAACAAACCATGATCTTTAACTGCCATGATGGTTTTTTTTAGGGGACATTGGCTGCTGTTTACAAAGACTAAGCACATCACTATTTTATTATTGCCTAATATTATTGCGGCAGTGGTTAGTAATCCGAAGAGGATTTCACGCTTCTCTGACCAAACCATTATCCAATATGAAATTGCCTGTGTGTCCAGTAATCCCCCATCTTCCTGTACCTTGATAACTGTGAAATATTTGTTGTGTCCTACAGAATGAGAAGTATTACCAAGGTATTCGTGCAGCTGTGAAGAGAGTGAAGGAGAGAGGAGAGAAGGCCATTGTCCTAGACATTGGGACTGGGACTGGACTCCTGTCCATGATGGCAGTCACAGCCGGAGCAGATTACTGCTATGCCGTTGAGGTAAACAGTGTTTCTCAGTTTAAATATGTTTCATAAACTGGATCTCCAGTTTCTAACATGCCACAACTCTTGTGCCAGTTTTGATCATTGATTTTTGAAAGCACTTGTGAAACATTGGAGTTAAAGCACTAACAAAACCGTTTGTACCGTGTGCTATGTTTACCACTCAACTTTACACAAAATTTAGTTAATCATGCACAAAACCATTATCATGTGTTTAATAATCCGCTAATTGGTTTGTAATTTTATACCTAAATTAGTTATTCACATTAAAGAGACCAGGGTTCGAATCCTGGCCAGGTCAAGTACCTATTCAGTAAGGAGTTCAAGGCAAGACTCCCTAACACTGCAGGGTGGCCTCTTGAGCACTTTGAGGGCCTTTTTCCACTAGCCTGCGATTTGCGATTTGCTTCTGATCGCAAATCGCAAGGTACATTAAACTAATGGAAACTACAGCAGCAATTTCCATTAGTGCGATCTGATTGCGATGCGATTTTGGTCAAAGCGCAATCGTCGTCCTGCCGCGTTTTGTATGCGATTGAGCTGGACTATAATGAGTATAGTAGCTCAATCGCAATCGCATGGTGGAAATTGAAACGCGATTGCGATCGCGATTGGAATCGCGATCGCGATTGCGATCGCGTTTCATAGTGGAAAAGGGCCCTTAGTCCGACAGGAGAAAAGCGCTATACAAATGTTCGGATTATTATTATTATAATGTAGTGATGTATAGTAGAATGCAGTGAAGTATTCAGGATACCCACTTTTATGGTAGTGTTCCTGTTTTTTTGTTTTTTCCTGGTTTCAGAAACCCTTCCTCTATCTATATATTGCTGTATATTGGTATGTAGCCCCGTTCTCCCAGACCATTTTGGGAGACCAGGCAATCAATGTCTTCGGAAATCTCAGAAACTAAAATTCTGCAGGTCTTTACCTGACAGGAAAAAAGACCACGTGATAAGTTTCAAAATGTAAATCGGAGAGAGGAAAGACTTTACAGTGGGCAAACACTGACTTAATCTTTTATAAATCAATATTGTAGGAAAAAAAAAGCTTTTTTATTCATTGTTATTTTCACTACAATTCCTCTTGTTACGCCAATGTTTGTGTGACCAATAGTTCTGCATGAATGTAAAAATTTGCACCACCGTTATGGTGGCCATACATGGTACAATAAAAACGTTTGATTATCCCGTTTATTCGATCTAAATGATCGAATCGAATAAAAGTTGAAAATATTTTTTTTTTAATCAAGAAATTTGAACAATTATCCTGTTTTTTTTCGAGAAAAATCAGATCTGACATGCTGGACAGAATAATCAAACTAAATTATCTAATCGAAAAAAATGAAAAATTGTACCATGTATGGCCATCTTAACCACTTCAGCCTAACTGTCCAGTTAGGCTGCGCGCACTCCCGCTGGTCACGCGTTTTCCCGCGCTCCCCCCCCCCCCCCCCCCCGTGCGCGCTCTCGGTGGGGGCCGTTAGCCCAGCGATCAATGAAAGGGATTATAAATCCTTTTCACTGATCGGACCCCCCCCCGGAGAAAAGCCGACAGCGTCTCTTCAGACGCTTCGGCTTTTCTGAGATAAAAAAGTTCCCCTGCTTCTATCTTCTTCCTGGGAGCGAGCTCGATCGCTCCCAGGACTTTTTGACTGTGGCCATCTTGTGGCCAAATAGCAAACTACACCAAAAATCACCTTACATTGAATAAAATACATTTTTACACATGTAAAATCCCCTGCTTACCTCCCACACCAAAAAATACCCACATACAAGTTTTAATAAAAAATAAAATAAAAAATTACAATAATAAAATAAAAAAAACATAAATAGTTACCTAGGGGTCTAAACTTTTTAAATATTTATGTCAAAGTAGTATATCAATATGATTTATTAAATTATGGGCTTCTAAATAGTGATGGACGCAAATTGAAAAAATGCACCTTTATTTCCGAATAAAATATTGTCGCCATACATTGTGATAGGGACATAATTTTAACGGTGTAATACTCGGGACATATGGGCAAATACAATACATGAGTTTTAATTATGGAGGCATGTATTATTTTAAAACTATAATTGCTGAAAACTGAGAAATAATGAATTTTTTCCATTTTTTTCTTATTCTTCCTGTTAAAATGTATTTACAGTAAAGTGGCTCTTAGCAAAATGTACCACCCACAGAAAGCCTAATTGGTGGTGGAAAAAACAAGATATAGATCAATTCATTGTGATGAGTAGTGATAAAGTTATTGGCAAATGAATGGGAGGTGAAAGTTTCTCAGATGTAAAAAAATTCTCAACCCTGTAGGCTGAAGTGGTTAAAGGGTACCTGTACTGAGTAAAATTATTTAAAATAAACACGAGGTAACTTCAAATAAACATTACATAGTTACCTTGCCATCAGTTCCTCTCAGAAGCTCACCATTTTCTTCTGACAATGATCCCTTCCAGTTCTGACAAGATTTTGTCAGAACTGAAATATATCAGTTGCTGTCAGTTACAGCTGAGAGGAGAACTGATGTGTCCATGTTTCCCAATGGCTCAAGTGGGCGATGCTACAGTTTAACTGTGTGCTGACCAGAAAGTGTTATGGTGTAATGGCCATTTTCAAAATGGAGGACGGAGAATTCCATTGATCACAGTGGACAAACAGGAAGCAGGAGAGGAAAAAGAGATTGAGGAGTAGACTACACAGACGGTAAGTATGACTTGTGTATGTTTATTTTGACTTTTAATTTTCAGTTCAGGTTTTCTTTAATGCTGATATTACACTCTTATGGTATCTTATTGTTTGCAGTTTTACATTTGTAAAAACTTTGCACACTGCAACACACATGCAAAAAAAAACCCACACACCTTGTTTTAATGACACAGAAATTGGCGTCATGACCTATGTATAAAACCAGGTGTCGTTGACTGGATCTTATAACCACAACTGTGGTTACTCTTTCAGGTGTTCAAACCTATGTCAGAGGCAGCTGTGCAGATAGTAAAGGCCAATGGCTTTGCTGGCAAGATCAAAGTTATTAACAAGCATTCAAAAGAGGTGACAGTGGGACCTGGTAAGTGGAAACAAGATTTAGGTCTCTTACTAAAGCGTAGCTCACATTTGTGCGGGGTGTGATGTACTAAACAAGCTTTGCAGTGAAATGAAGTATAAACAACTAAGTATAAACAACCACATGTCAGATGTATGATTTGTTTCTCTTGAGTATCATATTTAACAGTGGATGAAAAAGATCCCCAAAAATTCAGATTTGACCTGGGTGGCCTTTGCTGATAAATATGGGACTGAGCCTGAAAATCAGGAATTGGATTAGTTTACTATATTCTAACCCCTCTGCCAGGGTGAAAGCCAATTATGTCCTATCAGATTCGTTTTCCATTGCTAATGGCACACTGCTGGGGTGCCCCCTTTCTCCGATCATATTGATCCTTACCCTGGAGCACTTTATGAATATAATTAGGGGGAATCCCAACATGCATGGTATTAGAATTGGGCAGCAGTAACATAAGGTCTTTGCGTTAGTGGATGAGCTGCGTTTCTCCTTAACCCAACCATTGATTTCCCTCCCTAATCTGCTACAGGACTTCCAACACTTTGGTTTAATCTCAAACCTTAAAATTATTCAAAATCATCGCTCCACAATATTCCCCTACCACCCAGTGCAACAATGTAAATCCCACTTTCTCTTCCAATGGAACCCAAGGGCCATTACCCACGTCTGCACATCCCTTCACATTTAAAAAGATTTGTTCAAGATGAGCTATGCCTCCCTCATGCCTCAATTAGATCATTACCCTTCTAGCTGGGGTAAGATCAAGGGTCTGTCCTAGTTTGGCTGGCTATTGGCCATTAAAATGACATTACTTTCCAAATGTGTATACTGCTTGCAGACCATACCCATCCAGGTTCCACAAGCAAACTTTAAAACTGTGCAGAAAAGGATTCATGCTTTTATATGGACTAATAAGAGGGTTCGACTTAGCTCTGTAACCCTTTTCAGACCTAAAGTAAGGGAAGGTGTGGACTTCTCATTTGGTTAAAATATTTGACTGGATGAGCTTCAGCCCTCATAAATATTGGATTTAAATAGAGAATTCCATGGCAGACAGGCCACTCGTTCCTCTAAAACAACGAGTGGAGCGCTCCTATGGTTTATTACCCTTTTATTCACATATATCAGTATTGTACGTATAAGAAGATAATGAAATTGAGCTTATCTCAGTCAGCGGCAACCTTCCCACTCGACTTCCACCGTAGCCAACGGGGATAAAAGATCGATAAACCACCCAATATGTGGAGCACCTCTGCTAGCTGACTCTGTGTGCTATCGGTCTGATGATGTTTCGACACATCGACGTCTTCCTCAGATCTTGTGACCTGAGTCAAGACATTCACATGAACTGAGGAAGACACTGTTGTGACAGAATGCTTCTTCAGACTGATAACAACACACAATGGCTTTCATTCATAAAGCATTTCCGCATGCGGAAATGCTGAAAACAGCTGAATTTACCGAACACTTAGCAAAGTGTTTATTCATAAAAGCTGTTTACGGCATGAAAAGCTGACATTCCTGAGCAGAGCGATAAATTACCGCCATGTGCGGTGATTATGTTAACAAATGTCACCATATGCCAATTCATATAGATTAGAGCAAGCGGTGTCAGCACGGAGATTACCGCTCCCTTTGAAGTAGCGATAACCATGCGGAGAACAGCTAAGCTAATTAGACAGACCTCCCAGGCAGCAGCTGCAATGAGAGCAGAGCAAAAAAAGACATTCCGGAATACCAAGGCTGTGTTTTTTAACCCCTTGGGTACCTGTTTTCAGATATATTTCACATCAGAAAGCCTGCATGTGTAAAAAAAATTTTGAAGTTCCTCTAAGTTGTGGCAATTAAATAGATTGTTTAGAAAGACTAATTGACAGATTCAGCGCAGATTCAGGGCAAGGAGAGCCAGTTTTTAAAAAATACACGTGTAAAGGGATGCTGGGGCTGCCTCTTCTATAGTAACACTGTCTCTGGAGGAGAAAATGTATCACCTCGGCAGCTTCTCATGTTACACAAACATACCGCCAGCCTACCGCCTGCCTAGTTCGGGAAAACACCGAACTTGTATCGCAACTGTAAACATTTTTATGAATGAGCACACAGAAGTCTAAACTACCGAATGCTGTATTTTCCCGCACAGATTTTTTTTACCGCAATGCTTTTATGTATGATAGTAGCAGAGGAGCTCCACATATCGAGCGGTTTTTGCATCGCTTATCCCTGATGGCCGCAGTAGATGTCAAGTGGGAAGGTTGCCTCTGATTGCGATAAACTCTATTTCATTATCTTCTTAAAGGTGCAATACTTTATGCATTATTGTGAGTAAAAGGGTGATACACTATAGGGAGTGCTGTATTCCTTGTCGTTTCAGCATCACAATTCATCCCTTGTTGTTAAGGATAATAAAAAAAGGAGACACCGAGAGCCCAATATGGTGTAGTATGCTGAGAGTAAATGTGGAAAAATGTAATGTGAGATGGTTATACTCACAAACGAGGGTTACCGCTGAGGCAACCACTGTAAATGCAGGTGAGGAGATTAGACCTGTCCTCACTCAGGGTTAAGGTGTCACTCTCTGTAGATTGGAAGAAAGTAGGGGTGGGTCCCCCTTCCACCAAGGGAGGACACTGTAATGACGTGATGACCAAAGGCGCCAGCAGAATAAAAACAGTAATTAAAAGTTTTAAAAATATGCTGGGAGGCAGTGGTGGACTTGCCTCCAAAAGCAGTCTCAAATGGTAGCTGCGCACAAAAACACTGGCAATCTGTATTCCACACTCCAAGTGGTAAGCGACACTCCTCCTTGACAGGGCAGGCAAAATGCTCCACTTCAGTGAGACACCACCACCGCACCCCAAGCAGTGGCCACTCACTGTTATAAAAGACCCTCAGTTAGATGGGTCCACAGTGCTTGTGGGGTCATCTGGCTGCCCTCTGCCGTTTGGAGAAAAGATCTCTTCCTCACCACTCACTGTTACAGTTGCTGGTTCTTTTCACCTCAGAAAGACATATACCAGAGCTCCCATAGCGTAAAATTGTATAAAAGGTTTATTAATAAAAAAGTTGCACATTTACAAACATATCCAGGGTATTTTTGCATAGAGTTTTCATGGGCTCCACCCCAACCGTTGGCCGCCGGGTTGGCTGTAGAGCGCTGTTTCTTTCGCCTTCCCGTCCACGTCCCTCCCCTCGGATAGTGATAAGGCCGCGTGTACTTGACCGGTTTCGTCGCTCTAGGCGACTCCTCAGAAGCATGCGCAGCCTGCGCCTATCTGTTTTAAATACCCTCTGCCTGGTTAAAATCGCCCCCCTCCCCTCCCTCCCTAACCCGGAAATCGTACCCCTTTCTCCAATGGCTGCCGTCCGTGTACCGGAAGTGACCTTCCCGGCCACTGGGCGGCACCTTCATGCGTCCCAAGGTGGTTCTCGTCTCGCCCAGTAGGACGAGTTCTTGCTCTCCTTCCCATATGACGTCATCAAATGCTAATTCCCACGGCTCCCTAGCTAGTGGGAGCTGCGCACACCATCTGTTCAGCGCGCATCTCCGCCACTGGGAAGGAGAGCGAGAACTCGTCCTACTGGGCGAGACGAGAACCACCTTGGGACGCATGAAGGTGCCGCCAGGCAGAGGGTATTTAAAACAGATAGGCGCAGGCCGCGCATGCTTCTGAGGAGTCGCCTAGAGCGATGAAACCGGTCAAGTACACGCGGCCTTATCACTATCCGAGGGGAGGGACGTGGACGCAGGGGGAAGGCGAAAGAAACAGCGCTCTACAGCCAACCCGGCGGCCAACGGTTGGGGTGGAGCCCATAAAAACTCTATGAGAAAATACCCTGGATATGTTTGTAAGGGTGCAACTTTTTTATTAATAAACCTTTTATACAATTTTACGCTATGGGAGCTCTGGTATATGTCTTTTTTAGGTGAAAAGAACCAGCAACTGTAACAGTGAGTGGTGAGAAAGAGATCTTTTCTCCAAACGGCAGGGGGCGGCCAGATGACCCCACAAGCGCTGTGGACCCATCTAACTGAGGGTCTTTTATAACGGTGAGTGGCCACTGCTTGGGGTGCGGTGGTGGTGTCTCACTGAAGTGGAGCATTTTGCCTGCCCTGTCAAGGAGGAGTGTCGCTTACCACTTGGAGTGTGGAATACAGATTGCCAGTGTTTTTGTGCGCAGCTACCATTTGAGACTGTATTGATTTGTATAATTTATAGCAGCGCACCACCGAAAGTAGTATCACCCATTATTGATATCAGCGCAGTATTTGGAGTTTTACCTCCAAAAGCAGACTAGACAACTGTCTGACTTAAATAAATAGATACTTTATTGGTACCCCAATAGATGCAACGCGTTTCACAGGACAAGGCCTGCTTCATCAGGCAATAAGGTAGGGGACAAATTGTGGACAAAGGCACAGAATACATTGCTATAGTGAGCCACATAGTGTAACTTACATACAAATTATCGTACAGATAATGGAAATATCAACAAATGTTGAATATTGTGCAAACTGTTGCAGGAGTGTTACATAAGTGTTGCATGCAGTTTGTTGCAGGCGTGTTACGTAAGTGTTGCATGTATGTTTGTATGTATATACATAGAATTGCCACGGACGGCCAATCAATGAGCACCTAAATATGGAGGCCAATGTTAGGTGCAACAGGGCCTCAATGCTAGCATTAAAAGTGCAGAGTATAATAGGTGCAAATAAAGCAAAGTGCCATGTATTGTCGAGCAGGTAAAGTGCGGAAATGGAATGGCCTGAAACAACGTGACAGACTAGTACATCAAGTATAATGTGCATAATATTATCTAAGAGACCGGACACTATCAATAAAAGGTTGTGTACAAAGTATAAAAAGTATATAAATAAACAGTTTAAAGGACATAGTGTACCAATGCCATGAAATAATGTGTAAAAATAAGCAGAAAAAACAACCTACAGAAGTGGAAGTCCATAATTTGACATAAAAAAAAATTGGTCTTACCAGTAGCTCTATCAAAGCACGATTAGCGCCTCTGTAGCGAGGTGAGGACGCTTCGTGCCTTAAATAAAGTGGCCAGTAGGAATCCCCCAATCAGGGGAGGCCACAGGAGCGAGGTGGGCAGGGCCGGTCAGCGTGGAGGGAAAGAACAGCAGCCAATCAGCTGCTTACATGTGTAAGAACAATCCGCGCGTGCGCTGAAAATGGCGCACTATTCAGTAAGAGTATTGTGGAAATATTGGTATCAAAGTTAAGGAAGGATGCAACGATAACGGCGCATCATTCGGACAGAGAAAATTTGCGTCTGTGCTTGACCCCATGACCCGCCTGAGAGGAAATCCTGACTTTGACCATGCCCTTTTTCCTCTTGGGCTTTCTCCTGTCTACCCAGAATCACATATGGTATCCAGGACGGCACGTTAGTTGAGTACCCCACTTTCAGTCAAAGATTTACGGAGGGCCTTGTCCCTTACTGTACAAACTCTCAACTTAAGCACTTTCTGACCAGTAGAATCATACGTAAAAAACACCTATTTCTGCTCTTACTACATGTGATCATAAATGTCTTGAAACAGGCCTAAAAGGCCTGTTCTTTCATGAGCTTACACCTTGCCTGGGTCACTAGATGAGTCATCTATGACAAAGTTTGGCACAGAGTGCTGGGGAAGGGACCTCTTGTCCTCACAATGGCAAGATATTCCTACATACCCATAAGACTTTAAACATGGCGACACCAGAGCAGTGCTTTAAATTTCAGGCATGTGGTTCCTTGGCAGCTGGAGAGCCAAGTTTGCAGATCACTGCCCTAGACCATCTCTTAACTGATGTACCTTGGAAGGCATTCCCAATGCTTGTGGCAACCAACACACAGTCCTCAGATTAGTCACAGGTTCTCTTTAAAAATTGAAATCTGCTTACCTTGTTGTTACCAGATTTGTATCCATTAATGCTGTCTATTGTCATTCCATTTTAGGCTTAATAAAACAACCAAAAAGAAAAAAAAATAATAATACATTTCAGGCATACTGGTACTTCACGCTAATCAATCTGCACAGAATTTCTCCCCCCGGTTCCTGACACCTGCTGGAGGTGCAACTCAGGACCAGAGTTTCCCTTCTGCATGTAGCGTTGCATTGCCCTTATATTAAGTTATTTGGTCCTCAATCCATGACCTTGTTTGTCAGATCACTGGCGTACATTTGCTGTTCACTCCAGAAACGTATCTGCTCCACTTGGTCCCTTTTTCGACTAGATCTTATAAAAAAAAAAAAAATGATTCCTCATTTACTCAATGCTGCCAAGGCTCTTATACCCGCCCATTGGAAATCTCAGCATGTTCTATCTGTGAGGGCTCAGTTGGACAGAGTAGACAGGATTATAGAGATTGAGGAAATTATCCTCCTGGCCAAAGGTAGGGTGGATCTGTATCTTCAGAATAGATTGGTTTGAGTTTATGGACACGTCCTTATATAAAAGGCACTACAAGTAAAACTCATTTACTTCTGGCAGTCTTCAGGTACTTTTTTTCCTTCTTTTTCTCTCCTTCCTTTCCTCCGTTTTTATTATTTTTCCTTTCCCTTTTCTCCTCCTCTCTCTATGCTCCAATTGCTCCTGTTCCTTACAAGCCCAATTCTAATGTCTGGTACACACCATGCAATTTCCCGTCAGATAAATGGGTCGATCTGACAGGTCCGATCTGATTTCCGATCATTTTTCTGATCATTTTTCCAATCGTTTCTATACAAAATCGATCAGAAAACATCAGGAACCAGATTGGACCTGTTGGAAATAATCGATTCGACCCATCAATGACGGGAAATTGCATGGTGTGTACTAGACATAAGATTGTAAATATTTGTCTGGCTTTGCGGTTTGCCTTTTTGTGTTATTAATCAATTTATTTGGGTGAACTAATCCAGATTTGTTTAGTCTTTTGCTAACTGTTACATACATACTGTATTTTAATCTTTTTTTTGTCTTTAATGCACACAGTTTATTTAAACAATTTGCTAATGTAATTTTTTAGCATCTGTTACTTAAAGAGAATCTGTATTGTTAAAATTGCACAAAAGTAAACATACCAGTGCGTTAGGGGACATCTCCTATTACCCTCTGTCACAATTTCGCTGCTCCCCGCCGCATTAAAAGTGGTTAAAAACAGTTTTAAAAAGTTTGTTTATAAACAAACAAAATGGCCACCAAAACAGGAAGTAGGTTGATGTACAGTATGTCCACACATAGAAAATACATCCATACACAAGCAGGCTGTATACAGCCTTCCTTTTTAATCTCAAGAGATCATTTGTGTGTTTCTTTCCCCCTGCAGCTATCTTCCACTGAAGTGTCAGGCTGTTTCTTCCTGCAGAGTGCAGACAGCTCTGCCTGTATGTAATTCCTCAGTATGTGAAAGCCCAGCCAGCTCAGAGGAGGATTTATCCAGCTTGTAAAAGATAATAGAGCAGAGAGAAGCTGCACTAATCTAAATAACACACAGGCAGTGTGCAGAGAGCGGCCTGTAGGGGAGAGATGCATCACTGAACCACAACACTGAAGAACTTGGCAGCCTTCCAGACACAGGCTGACAAGTCTGACAAGAGAGAGATAAGTTGATTTATTACAGAGATGGTGATAGTAGAACGTGCTGCAGTAAGCCAAAACACATTAGAATAGCTTTTGGAACGTGTAGGATGGAAGAAAACCGGATGAAATTTTTGTTACGGAGTCTCTTTAAATAAAATCCTTAGTGAAACTGGAAAAGCTACAATAAAGGTTACTATTGCTTTTTTTTTTTTTGATGAAAAAGTACCATAAAGAAAAGCTTAGGAACACACCAAGTATAAAAAAAAAGATACCATAAATGTACCTATAGTACTTCTGTCTTCATTGCCCCCTTGTAATGAAAGTGTAATATCACTTTTAATTGGTAATCCGCCTGAAATCGATTGGCAAGGTGATTGAGTATAGATCACTTGCATATATCATTATTTAGTATTTATATACCGTTAACATTTTCCGCAGTGCTGTACAGAGTATATAGTCTTGTCACTTAAAGGGGCACTACAGCGAAAAACTGTACAATTTAAAATATGTACAACCATATACAAATAAGAAGTACATTTTTTTTCCAGAGTAAAATGAGTCATAAATTACTTTTCTACTATGTTGCTGTCACAGTAGGTTGTAGAAATCTGACAGAAGTGACAGGTTTTAGACTAGTCCATCTCTTTATAGGGGATTCTCAGGGATATATTTATTTTTAGGCAGGGGTCACACTTACCGGCTTTCGTACGCGTTTTCTGCACAGAAAAACTGTTTTCAACTAAGAACTCATGTTAATCAATGAGCTAGGTCACACTTGAATGCAGATTTCGCACGCAGAAAAAAAACTGACATCTTGCGCAATTTGTCAGTTTTCTCTATAAATTACATTAGCTGTTGTAAGGTAGAGGTCACACTTGTCTTTCAGTTTTCTGAAAAGTGTAGAAACCAGGGCTGTGGAGTCGGTCCAAAAATCCACCGACTCCGACTCCTCAGTTTAGGATTCCTCCGACTCCGACTCCACGACTCCGACTCCTCTAATTTGCATATTACAATTTTGTTGATTAAAAGTATGTAACATGAAATTCGTCTCTTAACTGCCAACGCTTAGGAATTTTACAAGACAACTGAAGTGAGAAGGATATGTAGACTACTATATTTATTCTCTTTAGACTAAAACTAGTCCTTGGTAGGAGTACTTGTAAAAGGTGCAAACCGGAACAAAGAACATTTATCAGGCCCTAGGCAATGTAACTGTGGGTACATGTAAGAGTGATGTGCAGGTACTCTGCAGGGGAATGAGGAGATTGTAAACAGACAACACCTCTGTGTTCAATGTGCACAGCATTTTCAGTGGATTCCCTGCAGCTCTGTGGGGAGTGCATATGTAGAGTATAGTACTACTGTGTAACAAAGTAAACCTGAGACAGATGAAATTCAAGTTTTATACATACCTGGGGCTTCCTCCAGCCGCCTTCAGGATAATCAGTCCCTCATTGTCCTCCACCACCTGGATCTTCTGCTATGAGTCCAGGTACTTGAGCCAGTCAGGCGTAGTGCGCGTGCACACACTCCGCCGCCAGGAGCATACTACACCTGTGCAGCACTATTGCGCAGGTGCAGAATGTTCCTGGCTGTGGGAGCGGCATGCGGCCGGACAGCGCTGACTGGCTGAATTACCAGGACTCATAGCAGAAGATCCGGGTGGTGGAGGACAGCGAGGGACTGATTAGCCTGAAGGGGGCTGGAGGAAGCCCCAGGTATGTATAAAACTTTACTTTTCATCCGTCTCAGTTACCCTTTAATTTGTAGTCACCAAACCAAATTTTAATAACATATCACATTATTTGATTTCATCAGCAAAGGGAGTGCATACATTTGCATAAATCCGCATCAATGCAGAATTATTTCCATCTCGTTGACCATCTCTATTAGTGACACAGCTACACATCAGGCTTTATTCTTACAGCATAGATGTTATTTAGTATATATAAGAGATTCCTGTGTACACATCATATATACAGTCACAATCAGATATGTATATCTGACCTTAAAAATACAGGGACTGCTTTATTGAAGCAGCACAAGCAACTAATTTTGATTGGTTTATTTCATTTTTGTGGACTAAACACAGCTATTACTGTATATATACATTATTTTTAATGACTATTATCCGAGAAATAGAACATTTTATCATATTTTCTATTTTAATTACAGTTACAAATTCATTAGGAGTCGGAGTCGGTGCATTTTTTCCCGACTCCGACTCCAGGCACCCAAAATTGCCCGACTCCACGACTCCGACTCCACGACTCCGACTCCACAGCCCTGGTAGAAACTGAAAGACAAATGTGACCCCTGTCTCAAAAGCACTTAGTAAATGGCAGTTGCTCTGTCCAACTGCCAAAAAACTGTGTAGCGAGTAGGGAAGCCGGCCAGCATCTTTGTATAAATCCTTTTTATGGAATATCTTTCTAAAGAATAAAAGCCTTGCTGAGAATCCCCTATGAAGAGATTGTTTTGCAATGGCAAATCGAATTGAATCGATTCGAATCCAGATCGTACATGTCGGATTTAATCGGATCGTAAATAGAATCGTAATCGAATCGCATAAAGAATCGTATCGTGTACATTGGACTTTAAGGAGGAAGTCCATTAACTTTAACTGTATGATCAAAGTGACCAAAGTTGCCTGCTGTGTCTCTCTTCCAAAGCTGCATTTAGATGACATACGATAAGTTTTTAATCTTTGCAGATGGAGACATGATGCAGCGAGCCAACATCCTCATCACAGAATTGTTTGATACTGAACTTATTGGTGAAGGAGCTCTGCCTAGCTATGAACATGCCCAGCACACCCTCATGCAGGTATGAGATCGTCACTACTTGCTAGGGTAGCACTTGCTGTTTTTGTGACTGAGAACATATTTGTTCATCAATCATACATACACTGCCTGTTCAAAAAAAGGTCACACACTGTAATATTTCATTCAACCGCCTTTAGCTTTGATTACAGTGTGCATTTGTTTTGGCATCATTTCAACGAGCTTCTGCAATGTCACATATATTTCCTTACAGAGTTGCATTAAAGAAGCTATGTAGTGACATCTAGTAGAATGCTGTAAATTATTTATGATCATTTTCTTGATTAATTTCCTATATCTACATATTGTTGTACATTAAATGTAACCATGCCCTCCCAGGAATCTTTAGTCTAGCCTGAACAGCTATGCAAAATTCTCCTCCCTGAGCCTTCTGGGAGACCAGGTACATTTTGTATTGGCTTTGAAGCTCTCAGTAACCAAACATTCTGCAGAGATCACCTGACAGTACTAAAGATGTTACTACCTGTGATAAACTTCAGAGTGTAAATCTGGGTGAGGAAAGATTTTACGATGGGCAAACTGACTAAATATTTTATAAAAGAATATTTTAAAAAAAAAAAAATTACATTTCTGAGAGATCATGGTAGTCGAACTGCTGTGTAAATTCCTCTCCAGAACATACCAAAGATTCTCAATGGGGTTAAGGTCTGGACTCTGATCTGTAGTGGCCAATCCATGTCCAATGCTCCCTGGACCAATCTTTCACAGTTTTAAACTTCATGAAACCTGGCATTGTCCTCTTAGAATATGCCAATGCCATCAGGGAAGATGAAAATCACTGATAATTGCAGTATGGATGATGGAATAACATGGTCATTCAGTTCAGGTAGAAAACTTAGGCTAGACAAGATAACTTTATTTTCAGCATATATCCTGATGTTCACATGGGAGATGATTTATAAAAATGGGTGCAAAGAACACTGGAGTGAAGGGGTTACTCATAGCAATCACTCTGTTTTCTACTGTAAAACGAAGCATGACTTCTCATTGGTAGCAGCGGGCAACTGGTCTTCCTTCAGTCCGTATTTCTGTAGACTGGCCTTGATGAATTGTCTCCACAATGCTTTCATTTTGTATCTGTATCAGGGTGGATGGTTTAATAGACGCCTAAAAGCCATTAAAATGTTGCTCATATTTCAGAGCAGTAAAGATACAGTTTCAATTTTTTTCGATTGCCACTGGCCCAAAATTATTATTTTGATTGGGCAGCAATGTTGCAGAAAATCAACAAGTGTGCGAGCACCTTGCATTTCGCTCTGTGTACCCACTCATTTCACAGGTCTTTGAAAGCTGCTTTTTTTCAGTGATTACTGAAAGAGTCAGATAGTAAATACAGCAGTTCTAACACATGAAGCAGGGGTGTTACACTGATTGTTTGTTTTATTATTACTTTAGTACTAAAAATACTTCATTTTCATTTTGGAGCTTTTTTGAGCACCTGAAATGACTACAAACAGAGAAGTGCAGAGCCCCCTAGAGGCTAAATACACACCTTGAATTCAAAACAGATGCAAACTATACACTAGACCCTAAACTTAGATTAAGAAAGAGAAGGGACACCGAGAGCCCAATATAGTGTAGTAAGTTGGGTGATGGGTAAATGGAAAAGTATATGATAGATATACTCACAAGTCAGGGTTACCAATTAGGCAACCACTGTGTAGGCAGCTGAGGAGATTAGGCCTGTCCTCACTCAGGATTAAGATGTCGCTCTCTGTACATTAGGAGAAGAAAGGGAACTCAACCTCTCCAGCAGGGGTGGATGCTGATATTGTAAGGAGAACAGAGGAGCCAACAGAATAAAATATATCTAAAAACTTTAAAATTTCATGGGAGGTGGTGGTGGCCTCATCTCCCCGAAGCAGACATAATACTGTTGGTTTTAGTACAAACAAATTTATTTATATACTCCAACATACAGCACAACGCGTTTCGCGGGTATATTCCTGCTTCTTCAGGCAATAACGAACTGGAGTACACACCGTGCAGTCTTAAGGTCACGATAAGACGGAGGTGCTCCACGTGGCGATCCTGGATAAGTGCTAATTGCTGCGCGAACTAATCCCCCGCAGGGCAAAAATTTTGCGGTGAGTTAGTTGGCAAAACCCTGCATATCCTGGCATGCGAAAGCGAATGCAGATTTGCTTGAGCAGTGTCTCATGAATAAGCTACAGTGGGTTGCAAAAGTATTCTGCCCCCTTGAAGTTTTCCACATTTTGTCATTTTACTGCCACAAACATGAATCAATTTTATTGTAATTCCACATGAAAGTGGTGTGTGCATAATTATTCGGCCCCCTTTGATCTGAGTGCAGTCAGTTGCCTATAGACATTGTCTGATGAGTGCTAATGACTAAATAGAGTGCACCTGTGTGTAATATAATGTCAGTACAAATACAGCTGCTCTGTTGTCTAAGGTTGTCTAAGAGAATATTGGGAGCAACAACACCGTGAAGTCCAAAGAACACACAAGACAGGTCAGGGATCAAGTTATTGAGAAATTTAAAGCAGGCTTAGGCTACAAAAAGATTTCCAAAGCCTTGAACATCCCACGGAGCACTGTTCAAGCGATCATTCAGAAATGGAAGGAGTATGGCACAACTTTAAACCTACCAAGACAAGGCCATCCACCTAAACTCACAAGCCGAACAAGGAGAGCGCTGATCAGAAATGCAGTCAAGAGGCCAATGGTGACTCTGGACGAGCTGCAGAGATCTACAGCTCAGGTGGTGGAATCTGTCCATAGGACAACTATTAGTCATGCACTGTACAAAGTTGGCCTTTATGGAAGAGTGGCAAGAAGAAAGGCATTGTTAACAGAAAGCATAAGAAGTCCGGTTTGCAGTTTGCCACAAGCCATGTGTGGGGACACAGCAACCATGTGGAAGAAGGTTCTCTGGTCAGATGAGACCAAAATGGAACCTTTTGGCCAAATTGCAAAACGCTATGTGTGGCAGAAAACTAACACTGCACATCACTCTGAACACACCATCCCCACTGTCAAATATGGTGGTGGCAGCATCATGCTCTGGGGGTGCTTCTCTTCAGCAGAGACCGGGAAGCTGGTCAGAGTTGATGGGAAGATGGATGGAGCCAAATACAGGGCAAGTTTGGAAGAAAACCTTTTGGAGACTGCAAAAGACTTGAGACTGGGGCGGAGGTTCACCTTTCAGCAGGACAATGACCCTACACATAAAGCCGGGGCAACAATGGAATGGTTTAAAACAAAACATATCCATGTGTTAGAATGGCCCAGTCAAAGTCCAGATCTAAATCCAATCGAGAATCTGTGGCAAGATCTGAAAACTGCTGTTCACAAACGCTGTCCATCTAATCTGACTGAGCTGGAGCTGTTTTGCAAAGAAGAATGGGCAAGGATTTCAGTCTCTAGATGTGCAAAGCTGGTAGAGACATACCCTAAAAGACTGGCAGCTGTAAGTGCAGCAAAAGGTGGTTCTAAAAAGTATTGACTCAGGGCGCCGAATAATTACGCACACCCCACTTTGCAGTTATTTATTTGTAAGAAATATTTGGAATGATGTATGATTTTCATTCCACTTCTCACGTGTACACCACTTTGTATTGGTCTTTCACGTGGAATTCCAATAAAATGTATTCATGTTTGTGGCAGTAATGTGACAAAATGTGGAAAACTTCAAGGGGGCCGAATACTTTTGCAACCCACTGTAATTAGGCCTTATCTGCAAAGCCAGATATATAAGGGTTCACTTGGTGTTTGATGCACCGACCCTTTTTGCAATATATTTTATTCTGTTGGCACCTCTGTTCTCCTTACAATAAACTTAGATGAAAACAAAATGCAAACTGAAATAGCACATGGATGCAGCTAGCCATGTGTAAACTTATATTTCCATACAGCAGGAGCAGGGGGCAGCGCATCCCAAGGCAGGCTGCATCTGAATGACCAACTGCATGGATGTGCAGAGCCTAAATAGGCAGGTTACACAACTTGCATTCAAAACAGATGCAACAAAATGGAGGATGTTGGCTTCAAGAACAGTTTGCACGCAGAGAGTTCCTTACTAGACTCTTCCACCACGTTGAGTCACCCTCATGGAAGAGACCCTAATTAATAACTATCAAAAAACAGAGTGAACCTGAGGGCAGCTGGCCTTAAAATGGTTTACACATTCTTTGGGGAACAGGTAGAAATTGGCAGCACTCCTAATAGGGCTGCACCTGAAATGACTACCAACAGAGTTGTGCAGAGCCCCCTACAGGCTAAATACACACCTTAAATTCAAAATAGGTGCAAACTATGCACTAAATCCTAAACTCAGATTAAACGGAATGCAAACTGAAATAGCACATGGATCCGGCTAGCCATATGTAAACTTACATTTCTATACAGCAGGAGCAGGGGGCAGTGCTTCACAATTTTTCACGTTTGTTAGTTAGTGGCTATGGTCTCTTCCATGAGGTTCCCTCAACGTGGTGAAATAGTCTAGTACAGTGCGCAAACTGTTCTTGGAAGCCAACATCCTCCATTTTGTTGCATCTGTTGTGAATGCAAGTTGTATAACCTGCCTATGTTTAGGCCCTGCACATTCATGCAGTTGGTCATTCAGATGCAGCCTGCCTTGGGAAGCGCTGCCACCTCCTTCTGCCATTTTGGAGCTTTGTTTGAGTTGCTGGTTTGAGTTCAGCTTTGGCCAGTTTCATAACTATGAATACTTCTTCCTCTGCTTACTGCTTTGGTATAGTTACAGTATGTCCTTAGTAAACAACAGGATTATTCCTTCCAACAATGAAGCATACGGGGCTTGTTATTTTTGTTACTTCTGTAATATTACAGTAAAGCAAGCCTTTGTCTGTTTTTTTTGCTTACAGAACCTACAAGTCAAACTAGTAGGCATAAGTTAAAAAAAAATGAAATAATCTTGTGTAATATTTCATATATTCCTGTTTAAAAATGTATGTTCCGCTTTAAACACAAATGGAGGAGAACAACAGTACTGAGAGTGGTGACGGCATTCTGACAACAAAGTGAAACACACTTAATACCGTAGATTATGTTCTACTTTAAGTATCAAAAGACGGATTAAAAACAGCTGTTCCTCAGCAGCATATTAAGCCGTTCACAGTGCTGCCTGCGCTCTCCTATATTTAGCTCTCCCTGGCACCGTGTGTAATAGCATATATACTATACTTTGTGTTTTCTAAGATTAACACTGGCATCCATGTTTAGCAGATCACTGGAAACATCGAAAACAATGATCACAGCTTCCCAGGCTGCTCCTGAGTATATATGTGTGGTGTGTTAAGGTGGCCATACACACATGGTCATTTTCTTTCTTCGATATGGATTCAATCATTTGTCTGCTAGACATCAATGCCGAAAATGATTCTGATTCGATTCTCATCTAAAATCCGCGGCAGGTCAGGAGCGTGTTGCTAGTGTAGTTTGATTTTGCTATGAGTGATGTGCGCTGTATGCAGCAACGCTTACTCTTACCTGTCCACTGGCACTTGTCTTCTCTCCACTGCCTGTCTCTTCTCTGTTACCTTAAAAACACTAGAGGCCTCTAGTGGTCATGTGCCTCTAGTGTCATGGGTCACAGGGTACCTGGGAGAGAAGAGACAGGGAGGAGTGCCTAGCAGTGGAGAGAAGGCACGCATTGGTGGACAGGTGATTTCAATTGCACGGTATGGGGGGACGGACTGGGATACCTGGAGGCCTGGCAGGCAGTGCGCACAGAGTTTCAGTAGATTTCATGATGAAATCAATTAAAAATGTGTGTACATTGTGTGGAGGGATTTGATCTGATAGATCCCTCTTTGATCAGATAATGATCTGAGAGAGATATATCTGTTGGCCACATTGACTAGTGTATGGACAGCTGTAGTATCTGAATCCTCCCAGAGGACTGATATCACTATGCTGGGCATTTCTACACACTGGACTCGGGAGTACCAAAGTGTTCACACAGCTCCATGGTAGATCCTGTATGCACATTACCTCTGATCAGAAAACTGAAATATGCTGGTGTTTATCAGAATTCCAAAGTGCCCATCAAATATCTGGCAGCTGAGTATATTTATTAGCTTCTGATTAGTTGCTTCACCATTTGGGATTCTGATCAATACCTGCACACTTTCCTGGTCAATGGAGATTTGCACAAGTGGAATAAATTGCATAAACCCTTTTTAATTACAAAATCACAGATTGCATTGACCTAATGGGAGACTAATATTGAACTTTTATTATTACAGGATAAAATTGATTAAATACTTATGATGCGGGTGTAAAATGTGTCTATGCAACAATGCTAAGCCTGAGGAAAACTTGTACTACAAACAACTCAATGGAGAAGCTGCTGATTGCCAGGTTATTGGTCCCAGGATGGTATCTGTCCCCACTCCAAGATACTGGCTGCCGCAATAAACAAACTGCAACCCACCCTAAAATCCAACGTGTTTCGCCCTTTCTAAAGAAGGCTTCCTCAGGGGTTCTAAGTAGCTCTACAGTACATGAGATTTTTCATAGAGGCTACCAGAGCTGAAACTATTAGGAGAAACGGGGAGGGGACATGTATGGGGACTTCTCCTGATGGCCACCACTCCCCCTGTTCTCCTCTTCCCCCCTCCTTTCTAACCTAAAGACTCCCTGGCAGCCTCTTCCAGGTCACGGCTTCACTGTGTAGGTGCTGGCCCAGCTGTTTGCATCCTACAACACACAACTGTGTACACTCAAAGCATGAGGTAATTGTGATGTCATGCCCAGAGTGCTTGTGGACGCGCTGTAATGGTTTCGGCTCTGGTATCCTTTAAATTAAACATTAGATGTGAGTAGTGTGCGATCAGCAGGCATGTATACCTTTTTGTACTGCAATGAGCAAAACAAAATTGGAGGCAGTGATATCAATATAACAGCTGAATTCTGCTTGTATCTAGTATTGCAAGGCGGTGGGCCAGGTAAACAATCGTGACCAGGTAGGCATCACTGTTTATCTGGTTTACCAGAAAGTTCATGGCCAGCATTAGGGGAATAGTCTGAGTCAGCCACTTTGCAATCCAAACAGCAATATTGATACCGAGCCTAGACGCATCTCCCCAGTCCAAAGAGTCTGCTGAGAACATTTTCAACTGTACTGCTTCAGATCCTGTAACTATTGGAAAATTAACAAAAAAAGGTAGAAACTAACAATGCTGTTTGTCTTCCTTTGTCTACCTCTGCTGATGTAGGAGCGATGGGAAGCCGTCCCTCATCGGGCTACAGTTTATGCCCAAGTAGTGGAATCTCACCGGCTGTGGAGTTGGAATAAGCTGCTTCCCTTAGACCTGGATTCTGGCCGATTTCAGCCTCCACCTGAAATGCAGAGCTGCCCTGGGGCACCATCAGTATGTGACATCCAGTTGAGCCAGCTAAACCCTTGTGACTTCAAATCACTCAGTCATATCATGGTCACCTGTAGGTGAGATAAAAATCTTTACTTTATGTCATCCGTAAAATAGAAAAGAAAAATCCTCTTTTCAGCTTAAAGGGTACGACTTGACTTGATGCATTAAATGTGCTCAATGCCCAAATTCTGCTCAGAACCAGACTGCGTTCTTTTTTCCTTTTTTGTTTCAGTATCTGAGAAGAAAGCACAAAGCTCCCATAGCGTTATACTGTAACTGTAATTGTAAAAGGTCAGCAGCACACAGTGACCATAACATCAGAATCCTCAATCAATCAGACAGGGGCTCACCAGATAGTTGCCATCTCATACACCAGGTGGATCTAACGCTTAGGCTATCATCCAGCCAGTTAGGATAGCTCAGGAACGATTCTGCAGATAAAAGTTTATTCCAGCAAGCATCCACAAGGATCCATAAAAAGTAAGGGGTGCACAGCACGTTAGGTTTCCGGGGCACTGTAAGTTTAAACACTGCGGCATCCCGCCAGTGAACTTTCCCAGGAGCATACAAGCTACACGAGCGCTCCATTCTTCGAGTGTAATGACGTCGGCGAGCACTGGCTCCGGTTTAAACATTTAAGGCCCTAAATGCCAGTTTCTTTGCAGTCAGACTGAAGTCTGACTTTGGGCTGGTTCACATGGGCGGTAAACGTGGTTTTTTTTTTCGCTGGGCAACAAAAGCGTTGTTTAAAACGGATTTACTGCATTCATTTGAATGGAATCAGGTTTATTCGCCAAGTACAGCGGTTTGTACCTGGAATTATTTTTGGAACAGACAAGATCAATAGTACACAAGCCAAGATATACTGTACTATAGTAGAACAAGGTAAGGTACTGTCCAGAAGGACAGTGGTATAACTTAACAAGCCAAGACAAGTTACGGTGATGTGACGTGGATGATCATCTACACGGTTGGGAACATTGGAACAATTGGGAGGATAGGTTAAGGAGTTCAATGGCTTGGGTAAAGGAGGACTTTCTGTGTCTAGTGGTCCTGGTGGGTAAGGACCTGTTGCAGCAGCCGGAGGGAAAAAAATTGAGATAACTGTTGCCAGGGTGAGAGGGGTGTCTTGCTGTCCTAACGGGCGTACGAGAGATATGGGCGTGGGAGACTTGGTCGCAGGATACAGCCGGTATATGGCTGATCCTGCTGCTGCACAAGTCCTGGCCTTGTTAAATACTATTCCCCATGGATGATGGGGAATGAAATAATTTGGCTTCCAGCAATAGTTGGAAGCCGAATTATTGTGTTTTAAAAGTAACTTCAGCTCCGTCTTCTGGCGGCGCCGAAGTTACTCCCTGTGCGCTGCTGTAGCCGTAATTCCTATTACAACCTATGGTGGCGCCGGCTGCACCCTAGTCTCCAGCGCTGGAGTCACGGTGTTCGCCTAATGGCCCTTGAACGCAGTCTGAAGGATTAGAGAAGGTTAAGTGGTGGGAGGGGGGTAACGATGATCATTTCCACAGCCTTTGTATCTGTTGCTCGCAGAGGCTCCTGCAGACTATACGAAGATGGAAGAGCAAAGTATTTACTCAATTGTAGCAGAGTAGAGCAGGTCATAAGGCCTTGCGACATTACAAATTTTTTCAGTGATGTAGGAAAAACAGCCGTAGTTGGGCTTTCTTCTGGGTTTTCACAGCATTTTCTTCCCACCTTAGGTCATTGGATATGGTGGTGCCCAGGAAGGGGGTGAGCTCTCAGCCTTCGATGAGTAATGGGGGGTGTTCAGGGGGGCTTTTTCTGAAATCTATGATCAGTTCCGGAAGCTTTTTTTTTTTTAATGTCGGTGAAGGCAGTTGGCATTGTTTGTGTAAACATTGCGGTACATCCTGTTGTCTTGTCCAGCATCAGCTGTGGTCGTGGTTCCGTGTTCCCCAGGAGCTCAAAAAGCAGGGAAACCAGGATGATCTGTAGGTCTGATCGTGATCTGTAGATCTGATCGTCTTCCCTTTCTTTTATTGTAGAATAGATTTCAGTCAGCAGATCAGCAGTGCTACAGTCTCTCATCCAATGAACTTCAGCTGTTTGGCCAGTGGAACAGCTCAGGTGGTGCTGTCATGGTGGGACATAGATATGGATCCAGAAGGAACAATCAACTGTACTATGAAGCCAGGCTGGCTCTATCCCAGCGGTCATACTGTCCCGGTACGTAATGAAGTCTATAAAATATCTAAACATTTCTTGGACATAATGCATAGGATGGTTCTTTATATGCTGTAAAAGTGTAAAGGATTATCTGCAAAGACATTTTGCATCATAAATCCACAGCGAGTAAACGTTACCTGCATGGCTGATGCCCAATAATTCAGGGGGGGGGGGGGGGGGGGCACTTGTTCAGCTCAGCCTCTATTGGTGGTGGACCTTGTCCCGGCCCTGTCCAGGACGGAGTGGTTGGAGCCAGCGGGCGAGAGAGAGGAGTGATGGCACACCTGAAGCCGGAGGTAGTGACAAGAGAGGAGTGACAGCACACCTGCAGCCAGAGGTAGTGACAGGAGAGGAGTGACAGATCACCTGCAGCCAGAGGTAGTGACAGGAGAGGAGTGACAGATCACCTGCAGCCAGAGGTAGTGACAGGAGAGGAGTGACAGATCACCTGCAGCCAGAGGTAGTGACAGGAGAGGAGTGACAGATCACCTGCAGCCAGAGGTAGTGACAGGAGAGGAGTGACAGTTCACCTGCAGCCAGAGGTAGTTACAGCACAGCTGCAGCCAGAGGTAGGGACAGGAGAGGAGTGACAATTTACCAGCAGCCAGAGGTAGTGTCAGGAGAGGAGTGACAATTCACTTGCAGCCAGAGGCAGTGTCAGGAGAAGAGTGACAGCACACCTGCAGCCAGATGTAGTGACAGGAGAGGAGTGACAGATCACCTGCAGCCAGAGGTAGTGACAGGAGAGGAGTGACAGATCACCTGCAGCCAGAGGTAGTGACAGGAGAGGAGTGACAGTTCACCTGCAGCCAGAGGTAGTGACAGGAGAGGAGTGACAGTTCACCTGCAGCCAGAGGTAGTTACAGCACAGCTGCAGCCAGAGGTAGTGACAGGAGAGGAGTGACAATTTACCAGCAGCCAGAGGTAGTGTCAGAAGAGGAGTGACAATTCACCTGCAGCCAGAGGTAGTGTCAGGAGAGGAGTGACAGCACACCTGCAGCCAGATGTAGTGACAGGAGAGGAGTGACAGATCACCTGCAGCCAGAGGTAGTGACAGGAGAGGAATGACAGATCACCTGCGGCCAGAGGTAGTGACAGGAGAGGAGTGACAGCACAGCTGCAGCCTGAGGTAGTGACAGGAGAGGAGTGACAGCACACCTGCAGCCAGATGTAGTGACAGGAGAGGAGTGACAGATCACCTGCAGCCAGAGGTAGTGAGGGGAGTGACAGCACACCTGCAGCCAGAGGTAGTGACAGGAGAGGAGTGACAGCACACCTGCAGCCAGATGTAGTGACAGGAGAGGAGTGACCGCTGTGTAAATCCAGGAACAGCTGTATCTGCAGGTATGCGTGTCTTCCACAGTTTGTGTTCCAATACACTGCTTCTTTTCACACAGGACAGCCCCAGCACACACTGAGCATGCACAGGATTTCGGAGGCAAGGGGAGGGAGAGAGGAGTGTAGGAGAGGGAAGGGGGAGTGTAGGGGAGTGGAGTTTGCACAGTCTGAGGTGTGGAGATAAAGATAAGATTACCTGTGTAATGATTGCAAGCAGAAAATGGCAGCTCTCATTGTATAACAGGAATAAATATTTATATACTGATTAAGCTGTTTGTAGCTAGTTTTCTGTGTAAACCATTTAAACTTAACTAAACTAAATAAAGACAAGTTACTTGTTATAGTTAGTTTTTCACCTCGGATCCGCTTTAATGTCTTCTGTGAATGGTAAACGTGGTTGGTCTTTCTGTTTGGCTTGCAGTGGCGTGATCACTGGATGCAGTGCGTGTACTTCTTGCCTGAGGAGAAGAAGGTGGTGCAGAGGGGGGAGCTTTGTCTCACTGCACATCAGGATGACTACAGTATGTGGTTCACCCTTCAGAATTCTGGGTAACTTATTTTTCCTATTATTTAATTTAAAGTGACCTTGCAGAAAGTCCATGCATACCAATCCACATTTATATCCTGAAACAAAAGTATTTAATAACATTAGAGTTGTGGTCTTTCTCTGATAATCTCAGTATGTAGTTCAGCGACGCAGCATCAGTTGGGCGCCGGGTGGTGCCACTAACAGTAAAGTATCAGTAATTAAAATTGCCAATATTTTACTATGCACTACCTGGCACTTATCCTAACCTTAAAGTGGTGTAAAACCCAGCATTTCTTCTTTGCTCTAAAAGATTATTTACAGCATATAATATACTACCACAGTTTTTTTTAGCAGAACAGCATTCAAAGGGTTCAAACACAGGACTTACTTTTCAATAGAATGCTCCCTGCAGGGAGATCCACATCCAAACTGATGATAACATTAGCTTATGTTTACTTTAGTTGTAGCAGAGAGGAATGTAAACATTCCCCGACTGTGTGCAGAAACTTCTTCTAATGTGTCCAGAACACAGGCAGCTGCTCAGAAATCATTACTAGGTACATTACAATATAAATATACCAGTTATGAATAAAAAGCTATGGCAGCTTTTAGAGCAAATAAAACTGTACTTTGGGAACTTGTAATTTCTAAATGAATAATAGTACTTGTGCACAAAAGCAAATACGATAACTGACTGTATGGGTTATAAAAAGTAGGAAAACACATTTTTATTGAATATTTTGTCAGAGTTTAATAACGCCTTAACCCTCCGTTTTAAAGTGGAACTGAAAATTAGAATAAAACAAACAGTTTCACTTACCTGAGGCTTTCCCAAGCCCCCAGCAGCCATCCTGTCCCGCGCCGGTCCTGCACAAAAAACTGAATAGAGTCTGAGAGTCAGTCAGCCTAGAATATTGAACATGTTCACAATATTCTAATGGTCTAAGTAGCTGTAAGCCATAATTATCAAAATTAGAAAAACAGATAAAGGCTTGAAATATCTCGCTTTGCATGTAACGAGTCTACTTCATACATTGGTTTCACCATTTAAGTTGAATTACAGACATAAATGAACTTTTGCATGATAATCTACTTTTTCGAGGTTCATCTGTCATTGCATTTCATTTCATTAGATTGCATAAATCCAGTAGATTAAATGGAAGCGAGGGATATTCCCTTATATATGTCCTCCTGAACTCTATTACATTTGCATTTGTTATTAATAGTGTACACAATTGTCTACTCATTGCAATATTTTGGAGTATTCTGAGACCAAATACTTGTTCTTGCGTTTTATGGACGTAGGGAGTCGATGGCATTTTATGGTTCACATCTGGTTTATATGTGCTCATTCTCCATTGTAGTGCAGAGGAGAACGCATCTAATGAACGCCCTGTTTGTCATTGTGGGGCTCATATCATTTGGAACCGCCCACGATTTGGGGAACTGAATGACCAGAGCAGAATAGACAAATACAAGAAGGCTTTAAAGAAGGTAATGAAGGCCTGGGATGTTTGGATGGCTTAGTCTGGCAATACTTTGTGCTATAAGTTTAAAATGTGTTTAAAGGAATACTGAGGTGAAAATAAACTGATGAGATAAACAATTGTATCTATCCTCCTACTCCTACAAATTACTTTTGTAGATATTCCATAATTTTATTTTATATTTAAATCTACTTTTAAGTTTTACTGTTTCATTGTCTCTGCTCAATGACACACTCATTGAAGTATGCCAGAGCTAAACATCTATGAATTATTGACCCTTTTTATCTCTTTCCTGCACTCAGAAGGCATTTTCTGCCAGGGTGGTCTGTTATTCCTTGTCAGTGAGGGTTACACTATACAGTTCACCTTGGTATTGCTTTAAGGATGTAGTTTGTACAGCTTTTTACACAATCCTGTCACACTCCTTTATTCGTTGTAACCTTGCATACATGCCTGCATTTTTCTTATGCAACCTTACACACATTCATGCATCATAAAATCTTGCTTACCAGGCTAGAAGAGTACTATGGCATAGATGGTTTAGTTCTACGGTGGTTCAACTCCTTGGCTGGCAGAGTACAATAGGGCTGTGGAGTCAGAGCCTTGGATTAGGAGCAATATTTGGGTACTTGCACAATCTGGGCCCTGGATACTTGAAGGATCTGTTGCATCTAAATCACACCTCCCACAATCATATATGCAAATATGTAAACAGAGGTGCCAAAAAAGGATAAAAACGTCTAAAAAAAAGTTTAAAAGGGGGAAACTATGGTGGACTTACCTCCCTTGTAGATCAACAGACAGAAAAATGTTAATTTTAATTCAAAAATAACATTTATTAGAAGCTCCACAATGCAACAGGTTTCGCAGATAACAATCCCGCTTCATCAGGCTTCATCATTCATTAGGCAAATAATGGAGAACACAAATGTGAGCCGGTACCGCAGCCAAGCACCTCCCACAATCTTAGATCAAAAGGATCTAATAACTTTGTCACCCTTAGAGTCCATCTTAAAACATTTGGAGCCAGAGCCTTCTATCATGTTGCCCCAACACTTTGGAACTCCCTACCACACCTAATCAGGACATCTCTATCCCTGGAAGTATTTAAGGTGACAACAACAACAACAAAAAGTTTCCCTTAACTGGGGCTTCCACCAGCACCCTGCAGATGTTCTGTGCTCACACTGGGATAAACTGATCTTCCGTTCCCACGCATGCAGCCAGTTTCAGTAGGCCAGTGCGGCCCTGGCCGTACGCATCCCTCGATCACGCTGCCGTCGCTTTGCCTGTCATGCACAGGCATACTGCACGTGCACAGGACAGCAACGGGAGCGCGATCAAGGGGCGTACGGGCCCGGCAACTGGCCAGTCACCGAAAACGACTGGCTGCCTGAGAACGAACAGAGGGTCGGTTTGTCCTGGCGTGGGCACAGAACCAGGTAAGTGAAACTTTTTTTGTTGCTCCGTTAAGGTTCACTTTAAGTCCACACAGGAAAACGATCTGGTATTTATGAACTCCCTAACACAGTCCACACTGCAACACAGTCCACACTGCAACCTTGTATTAATCTCAGACATATCTATGCGCTTTTTAATCCTATGGGAGAAAAACACTTTACAAATGTTATTCTATTGCATTACACCCTGTGCAACCTTACACCCATGCCTGCATCTCTCTTACACCCCGTGCAGCCTTACACCCATGCCTGCTTCTCTTTTTATACCCTGCGCAGCCTTACACCCATGCATGCATCTCTCTCACACCCTGTGCAGCCTTAAACCCATGCCTCCATCTCTGTTATACTCCGTGCAGCCTTACATCCATGCCTGCATCTCTCTTACACCCATGCTTGCACCTTTCTTATACCCTGTGCAGCCTTACACCCATGCCTGCAACTCTCTTATACGTTGTGCAGCCTTACACCCATGCCTGCATCTCTCTTATACCCTGTGCAGCCTTACACCCATGCCTGCATCTCTCTTATACCCTGTGCAGCCTTACACCCTCTCCTACAACTCTTATACCCCGTGCAGCCTTATACCCATGCCTGCCTCTCTCTTACACCCCGTGCAGCCTTACACCTATGCCTGCATCTCTCTCAGGCCTGGTGCACACCAAAAACCGCTAGCAGATCCGCAAAATGCTAGCAGATTTTGAAACGCTTTTTCTTCTTTTTCTGTAGCGTTTCAGCTAGCGTTTTGCGGTTTTGGGAAGCGGTTTTGGTGTGGTAGATTTCATATATTGTTACAGTAAAGCTGTTACTGAACAGCTTCTGTAACAAAAACGCCGGCAAAACCGCTCTGAACAGGCGTTTTTCAGAGCAGTTTGCGTTTTTCCTATACTTAACATTGAGGCAGAAACGCATCCACAATCCAAAAAATGCCTCACCCCGGGAGTATGCGTTTCTGCAAAACGCCTCCCGCTCTGGTGTGCACCAGCCCATTGAAATACATTACCTAAGCGTATCCGCAGCCGCAAGCGGATCGCAAAACGCAGCCAAACCGCTCTGGTGTGCACTAGGCCTCTTACACTGTGCAGCCTTACACCCATGCCTGCATCTCTATTATATTTGACACACTGATAAAGAGAGTGGCACTCGTGAACCAAGGGAGTGGGTGCCCAAGCCTCAATGGATCCTCGCACCTAGGGATCCCAGCAGAATACAAAAACGATGATGGAGGCTGGCACATCCAAAATAGAAACGCTCTTTTATTGAAAAAACATTAAAAACAGTGGTAATACAGCTGTATTACCACTGTTTTTAATGTTTTTTCAATAAAAGAGCGTTTCTATTTTGGATGTGCCAGCCTCCATCATCGTTTATGCATCTCTATTATACTCTGTGCAGCCTTACACCCATGCCTGCATCTCTCTTACACCCTGTGCAGCCTTACACCCATGCCTGCATCTCTTTTATACTCTGTGCAGCCTTACAACTATGCCTGCATCTGCATGTGCAGCCTTACACCCATGCCTGCATCTCTTTTATACCCCGCGCAGCCTTACACTCATGCCTGCACCTTTCTTATACCCGGCGCAGCCTTAAACTCATACCTGAATCTCTCTTGTACCCGGCGCAGCCTTACACCCAGGCCTGCATTTCTGTTATACCCCGCGTACCCTTACACCCATGCCTGCATCTCTCTTATACCCCGTGCAGCCTTACACCCATGCCTGTATCTCTTATACACCGCGTACCTTTACACCCATGCCTGCATCTCTCTTATACCCTGTGCAGCCTTACACCCATGCCTGCTTCTCTTTTTATACCCTGCGCAGCCTTACACCCATGCCTGTATCTCTTATACCCTGTGCAGCCTTACACCCATGCCTGTATCTCTCTTATACCCTGTGCAGCCTTACACCCATGCCTGCATCTCTCTTATACCCTGTGCAGCCTTACACCCATGCCTGTATCTCTTATACCCTGTGCAGCCTTACACCCATGCCTGCATCTCTTTTATACTCTGTGCAGCCTTACACCCATGCCTGTATCTCTTATACCCTGTGCAGCCTTACACCCATGCCTGTATCTCTCTTATACCCTGTGCAGCCTTACACCCATGCCTGCATCTCTCTTATACCCTGTGCAGCCTTACACCCATGCCTGTATCTCTTATACCCTGTGCAGCCTTACACCCATGCCTGCATCTCTCTTATACCCTGTGCAGCCTTACACCCATGCCTGTATCTCTTATACCCTGTGCAGCCTTACACCCATGCCTGCATCTCTTTTATACTCTGTGCAGCCTTACACCCATGCCTGTATCTCTTATACCCTGTGCAGCCTTACACCCATGCCTGTATCTCTCTTATACCCTGTGCAGCCTTACACCCATGCCTGCATCTCTCTTATACCCTGTGCAGCCTTACACCCATGCCTGTATCTCTTATACCCTGTGCAGCCTTACACCCATGCCTGCATCTCTCTTATACCCTGTGCAGCCTTACACCCATGCCTGTATCTCTTATACCCTGTGCAGCCTTACACCCATGCCTGCATCTCTTTTATACTCTGTGCAGCCTTACACCCATGCCTGTATCTGCATCTCTGTTATACTTTGCGCAGCCTTACACCCATGCCTGCATCTCTCTTATACCCCGTGCAGCCTTACACCCATGCCTGTATCTCTCTTATACCCCGTGCAGCCTTACACCCATGCCTGCATCTCTTTTATACTCTGTGCAGCCTTACATCCATGCCTGTATCTCCCTTACACCCATGCCTGTATCTCTGTTATATCCCGTGCAGCCTTACACCCATGCCTGCATCTCTCTTATTCTCTGTGCAGCCTTACACCCATGCCTGCATCTCTCTTACCCCCCGTGCAGCCTTACACCCATGCCTGCATCTGCATCTCTGTGGAGGGGTTCCACCACAGACAATTATTAACCCTCTCCACTCACAACACTCACATCAAGTTGGAACACAAGCAGCATTAAAAACTAGGTTGCAAAAATTGTGATTGAAGAAAGGGGGACGTTCATTCTAAAATGGTGTACATTGTGTACTAGACCCTTACAACAGCGATAAGGTCTCCCCGTTTATTCTAAGGGTCCCTACTCTACCTATACGAGTCTGCCTGCGAGCACACATTTTATGCTCATAACCTGGTATTGAATAGGACAAAGTTCAGTTCTGGGTTAAAGTTCTTCTTAAGCAAACCACCAAGGCAGACCATCAAACAGTGTTGTGGGGCAGCAGTATACATGCTAGATTCCCAGCTGAGAAGGCCTCTGAAAATTAGCTGATGTTTAGCTAGTATGTGTAGGAGGCATGAGACCTGCATAAATAAGAACAGTGGTTACCAAACTGGCTGTGATTATGCTACCAGGCTGTAACTGGAGTTTATTATATTTTGTCTGTATTACAGATCTTGACACCTAGCTCTGTGTGCCTGTGTGTAAGTGATGGAAGTCTGCTCCCCCTGCTGGCTCATTCTATTGGTGCAGCTCAGGTATCCGGGTTAACTCATACAATGAATTCAGAGTATTACATGAATATGCCTTTCTGTACTATTTGAAAAACAAAAGTTTGCCTTCTTAAAACAGAAGGTATTTGCGATTATCCAATAAAGGATGATTTGCATATTCAGCAGTGATGCACTGTAGGAGACCTCATATGCTCACTCCAACCTGAATGATCGCAAATTCCTTCTGTTTTAAAGGTAACCTGTACTGAGTAAAATTATTTTAAATAAACATATGAGGTAACTTTAAATGAACATTACATAGTTAGCTTACCATCAGTTCCTCTGAGAAGCTCACCATTTTCTTCTGACAGTAATCACTTCCAGTTCTGATAACATTTTGTCAGAACTGAAATATATCAGTTGCTGTCAGTTATAGCTGAGAGGACAACTGATGTGCCAGTTAATGCCCATGTTTCCCTATGGCTCAAGTGGGCGATGTTACAGTTTAACAGTGTGCTGACCAGGAAGCTGTTATGGGGTAATGGACATTTTCAAAATGGAGGACAGAGAATTCCCTTGATCACAGTGGACAAACAGGGCGCAGGAGACGAGAAAGAGATTGAGGAGTAGACTACATGGAAGGTAAGTATGACTTGTGTATGGTTATTTTGTCTTTTAGTTTTCAGTTCAGGTTTTCTTTAAGAAGGCCAACTTTTGTTTTGTGACTTCACAACTACATAGTACGGCAATCAAGGACCTGCGCAATCAGCCGCGACCACCCCGACCAGGAAGTAGGTTCGGGGGGGTCGGTAGGCAATACTGGAGGGGAGAGGAGGAGAACAGGAGGAGCGGTGGGCATAAGGAAAGCCCACTAAACATGCCTGCTTCCTCTGTTTTTAATCTAATTTTGCACTAAGGTATCTTTTAACCTCCCTGGCGGTAAGCCCGAGCTACGTTCGGGTTAGCCGCCGCAGGGCATTACATGGCCCCGGGAGGATTTTTTTAAATAAAAGTTGCTCTATATGCTTCAGCTAGCACTTCGCTAGCAAATTATGTCCCCCAAGTCCCTCCGGTCCCCACCGATCGCCGCCGTAATACAGACCCCCCAGGGATCCCGCGATGGCGCAGCCTCCCAATCAGCTCCAGGCTTCGCTATGGGGAGGATCGGGACGGTGCATGACGTCGATGACGTCATGTCCGATCACCGCGACGAGTGAAGCTGAATCATGAAGCTGCGGCTCTCGCTGGGTCGCGGAGGGGTAAATATTGCCGGCGGCGATCGGGGGGTTTAGTTAGGTGCCGGGGGGCTTAGGGGACATAATTAGCTAGCGGAGTGCTAGCTAAGACATATAGAGCAACTTTTATTCCCGCGGACGTAGCCTCTAAAACTGCGTACTGCCAGGGAGGTTAATGGAGTAAATCTACTGAATACAAACTTTTTTTTCCAATCCGATTGACCTTATTGAAAATATGCTCGTTTGCTAAAAATTGTCCTGTTAATTGGCACCTTAGCTGATCAACTGTTGATCAAGTTTGAGCAGTTGATCTATCAAAAGGAGGGTGATTGTGCAGGTGAGGATCGGTGTCGGGTTAGGAGGCTCATAGCATTGTACTCCATAAACCGGTAAAATACTAGCAGTTTGTTGATTTTCACTTTGATTTTTTCTGAAAGCTTATTGCTATTCTATTGAGAGTTAATCACTACTACCCAGCTGATGTACGATGAAGGAATGATCGATGACTTGCCACATTGGACCACTATTGAGTTATGTCTGATTAGCATAAACCAAGAGTTATTAATATACCAGCCACTTTCATATTATGAGAGGAGTAAAACTCTGCTTATACTTTTCTGTCTGCAGGTAGCTATGATTTATTACACAGGTCTGATTAATCAAATGATGCCTTCTTGCAAACATGGAAATGTTACACCATTTGGTGGATGGAACATTCCTCATCTATCATGCCCTTGCTTATGCGATTGGCTTAGGACACAGGAAGGAAGGGTTAATTGTCCTTAGCCAGTATTCTTGTTTCACTGCCTAGGGCTGATGATGATCAATCATTTTTAGCTACGAATCCCTCTTCTGCTGATGACAGTCACGTGTTACCAGCTCACACAGAGAGCGGCAGAAGAGGTAAGCTTATGCAGTAATGTTTGCAGCAGCGGTGTATTCTGATGTCCTGGAAGGAATTTTTCTCTTGTCCATGAAAAAAAACTGCATTTTCAAATATTCAGTAAATTGATTTAACGTACTGAATTGTAATAAAAAAGACCCCACAGCATAACTCTCCTACCCCGGGTTCTCGTCGCTGTCTCTTCCGTCCTGTCAGCTCTCCCATTCCGCAGCAGTGTTCTTTTGTAAATGCTGACATTTTCACCGAAATGGCACTGACCCGGAAGTACTTCTGGATTACTTTTGGGTCAGCGCCATTGCTGTGAAAATGCCAGCATTTACGCGAGGACACAGCGGCGGAATGGAAGATCTGGCAGGATGGAAGAGACAGCAATGGGTACCCGGGATAGGTGAGTTATGCTGTATGGTCTTTTTTTTAACAAGTAATTTATTACTGCATCGAGGGAGCGATTGGGGGCATTCTTAGGGAGGATAACTACCACTTCCTCCCAGCCCATATTCAATATTCTAGTCAGTCAAAGATTTTGACTGACTAGTGCGGGGACCATAGGGAGCAGTAGACTGAGAGGATGGTGATGTGACTTATGTCACAGCATCACACATAGAATGTTACTAACAGCAAGCAAACTCCCTCTCAGTTCACGGTTACTTTAAGATGCCTTTTTGTTTTCAGTATTATTACACTAGAGTGATACATATTTTCTTTGTTTTCAGGTGTTCACCTTGGAATATTCTTCCATGTCCCAGCATCTAATGGAGAAGGTTAGAGTGCTCGATTACTTAGTACAACAGATATACTTCAGTTGGAGGAGTCAACTGGAGAATCAACTGGGGTTCTGCACATTTTGGAGAGAAAGGAAAATCTGTTCACAAGAGGCTTGGAAGAGTTCATCTTTGTCAAACTAGAGGGCTCAACACTATTTGTTATAAATATGCATGGTTATTTTAACTCCTTTACCTAGACGCTTTTACCATAGTTCACACCTTCAGCCATGTAATGTAACGTGGGAACTGCTTAGTTTTAAAAATGGGTCTATAGTCCTGCTGTGACCTGAGAGATCGCTGTACAAACAATAGAAAATAAAGGGCTCATAAAATGCCTTGTTTTTCTTTGGATATACATAGAGAATATAACGTTTCCAAGAAAAAAAATCAGCGAGCAATTTGGCCACTGACAAAAAAGCCTCAAGCTATGTACACACTTTAGGCCCCTTTTACACTTACCGCATTGCTTTATGTCCCTTGCAATGACCTTTAAACGCACCTTGTCTCCGTGGGCATTAAAGTCAATGGAACATGTTACACTCCCTGCAATG
This sequence comes from Hyperolius riggenbachi, assembly GCF_040937935.1. Lineage (NCBI taxonomy): Eukaryota > Metazoa > Chordata > Amphibia > Anura > Hyperoliidae > Hyperolius > Hyperolius riggenbachi. The sequence continues at coordinate 172,958,700 of NC_090656.1, read as the reverse complement.
CGTCAGAAGTGTTGTAGCTGACACAGACGCTGCAGTACTTATCGCGTACCCCGCGCAGCACTGAAAGTAATGAAAGTCCATGGTAACCTGCAAATTTTTAATTTGTGGCGCGGTGCACATGTGCAGGTACAGATTTTTAGATGACGTGCTTCCTTCAACGCAGCCTGCCGCATAGACTAAAGTGTGAGTAATAGTGCAGTGGGGCTGCCAACGCATCACTCCAATTGTAATAGGACTCTTAGATTTTGCTGGGTTGAAATGATTATTTGTGATCATTTCAGTTGTAAATCTTAAAGAGGAACTTTACTGAATACAGCTTAATTAATAAAGTAAAATTGTGTTCATTGTAAAATCTTTCTTCACCCTGATTTACATTCTTACATTTATGTTGACATCTTTAGTGCTGGCAAGGTGCATCACTGCAAAAACTTTTATTGTTGTGTGTTTTGATGTGACTAGAAACAACACTGGTATCCCAGAGTGCTCTGGGGCAGAAGGTTTCGTGACATCATAGTCTAGGTAAACATCAGTAGACGGGTAGGGTTACATAAAAATATACAGCAAAAAAAAACCTGCCCTATTTAGATACTTACCTGAGTGGAGTGAAGACTCTGGATAATCCAGAGGTTTACCCTAGGCCCCCTCTCCTCTCCCATTGCAGTGTTTGGATTTCCCAAACCCTGAGGACTAGAGCTTGTCGAGTGGTGCACGCAGCTGCACTCCCACCTATGAATGAGTGCAGGCGCAGGATGTCTCATGCCTGCACAGTAGCACAATTCGATCAGGGGACTCCATGCTACTGTGCAGTTGCAGGGCAGCCTGTGCTGTGTGGTTGTGTTCATTCATGGATGGTAGTGCAGCCACGATCATCCAGAGGGTCCCAGCGCTGGATTGGTGGTTTATTTCAAACAACAAGTTCACCAGTTTTCCACAGATCACCACTTGGAGAATTGACGGTATGCATCCACATTACAATGAATGTTAGTTTTCCTGGTAAGAAGTTGGTAATCAGTCAGTTAATTTAAGTGGCTGGAGCTGCAGATTGCCAGTGTCCTCTATAATAAAACCCTTGTGTCCCTGCGTGTGCTGTCTCTGTGTAGCTGGTCCAAGCTTTTTGCTACTTTGCATGTGCGCAGCACACACCCAGCCTCACAGAGACAGGAGGATGGGGCCAGGGAGCCCGGCGGGCGTGTGAACGGGCGCCCGGGTGCGCGGGCGGCGACAAGAAACAGACCATAGAGCCGTTTTTAAACGGGCTTGGGTCTACTAGTAGGGTAATAACAGTACATGGTCACTGCGCTGAACGCCAGCAACACAGTCTGATCAACCTCTGATTTAAAAAAAAAAAAAACTTTACACAAATTGTCAATCTCACTTCAGAGTGGTTTTTTTTGTTTTTATATAAATGGACCATTACCACTTTAATTATTGGGCACACGTTGAGTCATGCTGGCGTCGAAGCTGCAGGTATGCACGTTGGGCCGCGGGTGTGTGCGTGGGGTCGCGGTTGCATGTGCAAGGGTCACACTACGGAGAGAAACTGAGTTCCCTAGCGCTGTTATGTAACTTTCTGCAAGACTAGTTAGCTATAAACCACTTTCAACAGCATTGAGGCAATAGGGGATCATTTTATATTTTAAGTGTTTCTGCCTGGACTTAGGCTTTTAAACTGAAATATATTTGCATTGACTGACGTAATGTATTGATAGATTCTGTACATGCCACTTGCTTATCTTATGTATTCATTATTATTCTCACTCTCCGGTCTTCTCTCCGTCCCCCTCCCTTCACTCTCTCCCATATGTCTCTATCTCCCCTCTCTCTCCCTCATTGTTGCCCCCCCCCCCCCCCTTCACTCTTTCTCCCTCCTTCCACTCTCCCATATCTATCTCTCTTTCCCCCTCTTCTCTCCCTCCCTTCCCCTCCTTCCACTCTCTCTCCTGTATCTCTCTTTCTCTCATCTCTCCCCCTTCTTCTCTCCCTCTTCCTCCCTCCACCATCTCTCTAATATCTCTCTCTCTCTCTCTCTCATATCTCCCCCTCCTGTCTCGATCCCTCTTTCTCTTTCAGATCTTTCACGCTCTCTTTTCAGTTCCTAGCTATTTCCTTCAGGCACAGTCCTATATAAAAAAAAGGCCACTAGCAGTTCAAAATAGCATTGTATCCCTTTGTAGTTGTGGGTGGGAAGGCTTTTCCCTACACAAATGAAAGATGTTATTGTCATGTACTGTATATGTTGACAGGCGTTCTTAGATCTGCATTTTGTAAGTCAGAAATTACATTTTCTATTATGAATTTCCGCATGAAGAGGCTGTAAAATGTTCTGTCCTGTAAATGCATAATGTGTCATGTGTCAGCGCTGCGTAATATGTTGGCTCTTTATAAATACAATTAATAAATAAATAAAAATAAAATGATAAATCGTATCTCAACTGTGACCTGATTTTTCTTATTTTAGATTTTCCAAGTCAACAATCTCAAAGAGGTCATCCCAGTCCTGCAGAAAACACCAGATAAAGTCACAGCAGATGATCTTGGGGATAGAAAGGTGACATGTTTACCATAATCTTCATATTACCATAACTGTCATGAAGTGTTTTTTATTTTAACTTTGGCACTGGTCATGTGACCATCCACTGAGGGCGGGTCCTGACTGGACAGTGTGCTGGTTATGGAAACCGCCCCCGACCTCCCAAACCCCCCTCACCTCACAGTAGCAGTGACCTATCAGGTGTGCCGTGGTCCCGCCCACAAGAACATTGGCACCAGTTAGCAAAAGGAGCAACGGGTGGCTTTGGTTGACCGGTCTAGTGCCGGTCTAGTATGCCAACGCTTCCCCTGTGACTAGTCATGGTGATCTTTTGCTGATGATGGTTTCTCGCTCACACACCCGTCGCCGTGAGTGTTCCTTTTTCAAGTCAGAGTAGCCTCTGAGTTCCATAAAGCAACCTGAACCATATATAGGAAGGCTCCAAATCAGGAGCCAATCAGAACAAAAGGACAGTGCTGTGCCAACCACTTATGGGCATGACAATTGTGCACAAACTGACGGACGTGATGGGAGACTGAACACTGTCAGTTCCCACCAATCAGACTAACTGAGTACGGGGCAGCATCCAATTAAAAAAATGCCAACAAAAGAACTCTAAAACAGCAGGCGTTGAAACCGGAAATGCAGCACATGACGTCAAGCTGCCTATTTAAAGCTGCCGCAAGAACCCACCCATCCATCCTGATAGGACGCTCTATCGCTGTAAACAAAAACACAGGGAGATAATTGAGTGATACGAAACATCCGTCTTTTGGAGCTCCATTGGTTGCATCTTCCCAGCATATGACCTAAAATCCACTGAAGCCAATAGAGCAACAAAACAGCCAGGCAATTGGCATTCTATGAAAGAAAATAAAGATGGCAGTCTCCTCTCAGCTCAACAAAAACAAAACATTTGTTTTCTTATCTGGGACCCAAAGCACAGTTCAGGTACCCTTTAACAACTTGCTGGAAAAAGAACTACTATGCATCCTCCTAACTAACTTTCATAGCTCTGAGAATGAGCCTTTTGTTAAAGGGACACTGTAGGGAGGTCGGGGGAAAATGAGTTGAACTTACCCGGGGCTTCTAATGGTCCCCCGCAGACATCCTGTGCCTGCGCAGCCACTCATCGATGCTCTGGCCCCGCCTCCGGTTCACTTCTGGAATTTCAGACTTTAAAGTCTGAAAACCACTGCGCCTGCGTTGCCGTGTCCTCGATCCCGCTGATGTCACCAGGAGCGTACTGCTGAGGCCCAGTATGGTCTGCGACTGCACAGTACGCTCCTGGTGACATCAGCGGGAGTGAGGACATGGCAATGCAGGCGCAGTGGTTTTCAGACTTTAAAGTCTGAAATTCCAGAAGTGAACTGGAGGCTGGGACCGGAGCATCGGTGAGTGGCTGCGTGGGCACAGGATGTCTGCGGGGGGACCGTTAGAAGCCCCGGGGAAGTTCAACTCATTTTCCCCCGACCCCCCCCCCCTCCTACAGTATCCCTTTAACCACTTCCCGACCGCCTAACGCACAGGGGCGGCCGGGAAGTGGAGCCCGCAAGGACCAGCTCATGCCCAAAGGCGGCGGTCCTTGTAAGGGCATGGGCGGAGTGATCGCGTCATCCGTGACGCGATCCTCCGCCGCCGCCTCGCTTCGCTCACCCGCCGCAACATCCCGCCGGCCATACGGAAGCACCGGCGGGATGTTAACCCGACGATCGCCGCATGCAAAGTGTATATTATACAGGCTGCCTCCTGCCCTGGTGGTCCCAGTGTCCGAGGGACCACCAGGGCAGGCTGCAGCCACCCTAGTCTGCACCAAGCACACTGATTTCCCCCCCCTGCCCCCTGATCGCCCACAGCACCCCTCAGACCCCCCCCCTGCCCACCCCCCAGACCCATGTTTACACCCAATCACCCCCCTAATCACCCATCAATCACTCCCTGTCACTATCTGTCAACGCAAATTTTTTTTTTATCCCCTGCCCCCTGCTCCCTCCTGATCACCCCCCCACCCCTCAGATTCTCCCCAGACCCCCCCCCCCCATGTACTGTATGCATCCATCCCCCCTGATCACCTGTCAATCACCCATCAATCACCCCCTGTCACTGCCACCCATCAATCACCCCCTGTCACTGCCACCCATCAATCAGCCCCTAACCTGCCCCTTGCGGGCAATCTGATCACCCACCCACACCAATAGATCGCCCGCAGATCCGACATCAGATCACCTCCCAAGCGCAGTGTTTACATCTATTCTCTCCTCTAAACACCCACTAATTACCCATCAATCACCCCCTATCACCACCTGTCACTGTTACCCATTAGATCAGACCCTAATCTGCCCCTTGCGGGCACCCAATCACCCGCCTACACGCTCAGATTGCCCTCAGACCCCCCCTTATCAATTCGCCAGGGCATTATTTACATCTGTCCTTCCCTGTAATAACCCACTGATCACCTGTCAATCACCCATCAATCACCCCCTGTCACTGCCACCCATCAATCAGCCCCTAACCTGCCCCTTGCGGGCAAGCTGATCACCCACCCACACCAATAGATCGCCCGCAGATCCGACATCAGATCACCTCCCAAGCGCAGTGTTTACATCTATTCTCTCCTCTAAACACCCACTAATTACCAATCAATCACCCCCTATCACCACCTAACAACAACAAAAAATGAGTCTAAATTAAATGTACAACACCATAATAAGTGTCCCATCAGATACAAATAAACTGTATAGAACCGAAAAGAAAAGATCATTTGTATGGGCCATAATATAAACTCCATGAAATGCAAGAGCTTCATAAGCATGATCTTTATTGAAAACACTACAATACAAGGAATAAAAACATTTAAAATGTGGGTAACAGACACTGGGGGACTCTGATACAATGGTCAAGTGATTTGATACATGACAAAAAATCTAGGAAGCACTGGACAGGAATAACCAATGCATAATCAATACTGGCACTAGTGTTCCTAAATGAAAATGGCAATTAGAACAACACAATAAAAATAACAATAAACTATACAGCAACAATAATTAAAGAATACACAAACCTCTCGCAAGATAAACTGAAAATAAGTCAAACAGTCACAGATAAATACTGCCACCGAGAAGCTGTAAGTCAAAAACGTGCGCAGATAGAATGATATGAAGAATAACCTACCTGTGCTAGTATCAGATAGGTGTCCCCAAGTGCACCCCTCCACGCGTATTGCGGCAACGCCGCTTTCTCAAGAGGTACCGATGCCGTCTGTAGTGCGCATTGATATAGTGTGCACATATTAAGTCTCCGGGGTAAAGGTCACTTCCGGGTTTACGCATGCGTGGCCACGCATGTACGCAATGACCTTTAACCCGGGAGACTTAATATGTGCACACTATATCAATGCGCACTACAGACGGCATCGGTACCTCTTGAGAAAGCGGCGTTGCCGCGATACGCGTGGAGGGGTGCACTTGGGGACACTTATCTGATACTAGCACTGGTAGGTTATTCTTCATATCATTCTATCTGTGCACGTTTTTGACTTACAGCTTCTCGGTGGCAGTATTTATCTGTGACTGTTTGACTTATTTTCAGTTTATCTTGCGAGAGGTTTGTGTATTCTTTAATTATTGTTGCTGTATAGTTTATTGTTCTTTTTATTGTGTTGTTCCAATTGCCATTTTCATTTAGGAACACTAGTGCCAGTATTGATTATGCATTGGTTATTCCTGTCCAGTGCTTCCTAGATTTTTTGTCATGTATCAAATCACTTGACCATTGTATCAGAGTCCCCCAGTGTCTGTTACCCAAATTTTAAATGTTTTTATTCCTTGTATTGTAGTGTTTTCAATAAAGATCATGCTTATGAAGCTCTTGCATTTCATGGAGTTTATATTATGGCCCATACAGATGATCTTTTCTTTTCGGTTCTATACCCCTATCACCACCTGTCACTGTTACCCATCAGATCAGACCCTAATCTGCCTCTTGCGGGCACCCAATCACCCGCCTACACGCTCAGATTGCCCTCAGACCCCCCCTTATCAATTTGCCAGGGCATTATTTACATCTGTCCTTCCCTGTAATAACCCACTGATCACCTGTCAATCACCCATCAATCACCCCCTGTCACTGCCACCCATCAATCACCCCCCGTCACTGCCACCCATCAATCAGCCCCTAACCTGCCCCTTGCGGGCAAGCTGATCACCCACCCACACCAATAGATCGCCCGCAGATCCGACATCAGATCACCTCCCAAGTGCAGTGTTTACATCTGTTCTCTCCTCCAAACACCCACTAATTACCCATCAATCACCCCCTGTCACTGCTACCCATCAGATTAGACCCCTATCTGCCCCTAGGGCACTCAATCACCCGCCCATACCCTCAGAACGCCCTCAGACCCCAGCCCTGATCACCTCGCCAGTGCATTGCTTGGATCTATTCCCCCCTCTAACTCACACCTTGAGACACCCATCAATCACCTCCTGTCACCCCCTAGCACACCTACCCATCAGATCAGGCCCTAATTTGCCCCGTGTGGGCTCCTGATCACTCGGCCAAACCCTCAGATCCCCCTCAGACCCCCTTCCGATCACCTCCCCAGTGCATTGATTGCATCTATTTTCCCTTCTAACCACCCCCTGAGATACCCATCAATCACCTCCTGTCACCCCCTAGCACTCCTATCCATCAGATCAGGCCCAATACAACCTGTCATCTAAAAGGCCACCCTGCTTATGACCGGTTCCACAAAATTTGCCCCCTCATAGACCACCTGTCATCAAAATTTTCAGATGCTTATACCCCTGAACAGTCATTTTGAGACATTTGGTTTCCAGACTGCTCACGGTTTTGGGCCCGTAAAATGCCAGGGTGGTATAGGAACCCCACAAGTGACCCCATTTTAGAAAAAAAGACACCCCAAGGTATTCTGTTAGGTGTATGACGAGTTCATAGAAGATTTTATTTTTTGTCAAAAGTTAGCGGAAATTGATTTTTATTGTTTTTTTTCACAAAGTGTCATTTTTCACTAACTTGTGACAAAAAATAAAATCTTCTATGAACTCCCCATACTCCTAACGGAATACCTTGGGGTGTCTTCTTTCTAAAATGGGGTCACTTGTGGGGTTCCTATACTGCCCTGGCATTTTAGGGGCCCTAAACCGTGAGGAGTAGTCTAGAAAACAAATGCCTTAAAGAGGAGCTGTTAGGTATAAGGTCTCAGAGAAAATAAACACATATATCAGTAGCTAAAGATTGGCTGTACTTACATTACATATGCATTTCACTGTCCACGTTTGGATTTCACAGAATGTGTATATAGTATATGCAGAGATAGATGCTCCTGACAGCTCATGGCAGGCTCCATGTTTTTCTGTCAAATGTGTCGTCATGTCCTGCCTGCTTCCTGATCACAGATAAGCTTGTACTAAATAACACAGTGTGCAGTGAATATTAATGAGCCATGTGGCTAGGAACAATAGCTGACTCCTGCAGTGTAGTCTGCCCGAGATTTATCAGTGCTACGCGATTACAAGCTGCTGTAACGTCTCATTAGCAGCCGAGGGGAGAGCCCCAGAATGCTTTGCAGTAATATGCGGCTTGCGTCTTCTTAAGAATAACAGACTTGCTGATAAGCACACATCAAAGGTAACTGAGATTTTTATCTTCACTAATTGCTTTTGGGCTTCCTTCTAAACTGTTTAACACAGGAGAATAGAGGTTTAAATTAGCTTCTGCAGCCTGACAGTTACTCTTTAAAAATGACCTGTGAATAGGACGTTGGACCCCTTAGCGCACCTAGGCTGCAAAAAAGTGTCACACATGTGGTATCGCCGTACTCAGGAGAAGTAGTATAATGTGTTTTGGGGTGTATTTTTACACATACCCATGCTGGGTGGGAGAAATCTCTCTGTAAATGGACAATTGTGTGTAAAAAAAATCAAACAATTGTCATTTACAGAGATATTTCTCCCACCCAGCATGGGTATGTGTAAAAATACACCCCAAAACACATTATACTACTTCTCCTGAGTACGGCGGTACCACGTGTGGCACTTTTTTACACCCTAAGTGCGCTAAGGGGCCGAAAGTCCAATGAGTACCTTTAGGATTTCGCAGGTCATTTTGCGACATTGTTGGTTTCAAGACTACTCCTCTAATCTAATTACATTTATGTTTGCTAAAGAATGTTTCTCCTCTGTATGTCAGTGTATATAAGCTGTGTTTTTCAGGAACCAGTCCGACGAAGGCTTTTTATAAGCCGAAATCTCACTGTTTATCCATCTCTAAGTTAGCCAATAAATGGTATCATCCTGATTCAAAACTTCTTGCTTATAGCAACAATGAAATGCTGAGTTGCATACCACTTTAAGTAATTACAGCTAAGTCCATGCAGAATTTTCTAGGGAAATGATAAAGGCTTGCCGTATTTACAGTTGTTGTTTGTCGGGTTTTTTTTCCCTTGGTTCAGGTGTCTGTATTGATTGGCGAGCCATTCTTCACCACCAGTCTCCTTCCCTGGCACAACCTGTATTTCTGGTATTCCCGAACTGCACTGTCTGGTGTCCTTTCCAAGGACTGCACTGTGTCTCCCGTCTCTGCTTCTATTCACATCCTAGCTGTGGAGTTTAAGGTGAGAGCAAGCAAGCATTAACTTTTTTATTGTGTGTGTGCCAAGTACTGATGCTAAATTTCACAAATTGCTGAATTCCTTGTGCAAAGACATGGGCTCCAATTCCAGGTTTACTATTTTTTTTTTTTACCACTTGTAAACTAGATCTCCAGAATTTAAAGTGTAAGAACAGTTTGTTTGCTTCCACAGTTGGAAAGCAATACTGTCCCTTTGGACTGGTTATTGTATCAGACTAAAATTTGTAACTTTTTACCTTATGAAAATGTTTTGGTTCTAAATAGTCAGGAGCTTTATACCAGGGCCGTATTTGTGGGCAGGCCGAATAGGCCCGGGACTAGGGCGAAGCTTAAGCTGGGGCAGAGTTGCAGCTGACAGATCAGCTGTTCCATTATTACCCTCTGCGCGGGGACTTCCTGTGGCTGCCTGAGTCTCTCTCATGCACGCTGGTGTGCACTGACCCATCCCGCCCTCCCCTCTGACAGTGGGGCGGAGAAGCAGGCGGGGACTTGCTGTGGCTGCCCGAGTCTCTCTCAGTCATGCACGCTGTGTGCTCTGACCCATCCTGCCCTCCCCTCTGACAGTGGGGCGGAGAGCCAGAGAGAGCAGAACAGAGCTGGGAGATTTGAAGATCAGAGCCTGGATCCAGACACTCATTGCTGCCAGCTGCTCCTCAGAGACAATCCTCATCCACCACCAATTAACAGAAAATGAGTCACTGAGGCAGACAGACCTGGTATTTTAGGTAAACGGCCCCCCTTCCTCCACTCTCACTGACCAGCTTTAATCTATTCTTTTATCTTCTCACACAAGTGTCATCCCTCCTCTCCTGTCTAGTAACCCTTCCACTGCTGGTCTGAGTTTCTGTCAGACACTTCATGGTACAGATTCTTCTCCTTTTGTTTTAAGCATCTTGTATCAGCTGTGTTAACTCTGTACTTTATGTGGTGTATTGATCAGATCAGTATAACGGATCCATTTTGTGGCTGTACAGCACTGAACACTATCTCGTTATTTGGCTACAACTTTTGTGTTCCTCAGGAGCTATAAGCACTTATATGTAGCCTAATCTTTTTGTTATTTGGGGCTATATATACTATAGACATACTGTAGATATAAATCTCTTTTTGTTATTTTGGGCAGTATAAACTGTAGCTATACCTTTTTGTTATTTGTGGCTGTTTATACTGTAGATATACCTCTCTCTGTGTTATTTGGGGCTGTATATACTGTAGATATACCTGTCTGTGTTATTTGGGGCTGTATATACTGTAGATATACCTCTCTCTGTGTTATTCGGGGCTGTATATACTGTAGATATACCTCTCTGTGTTATTTGGGGCTGTATATACTGTAGATATACCTCTCTGTGGTATTTGGGGCTGTATATACTGTAGATATACCTCTTTGTGGTATTTGGGGCTGTATATACTGTAGATATACCTGTCTGTGTTATTTGGGGCTGTATATACTGTAGATATACCTCTCTCTGTGTTATTTGGGGCTGTATATACTGTAGATATACCTCTCTGTGTTATTTGGGGCTGTATATACTGTAGATATACCTGTCTGTGTTATTTGCGGCTGTTTATATTGTAGATATACCTCTCTCTGTGGTATTTGGGGCTGTATATACTGTAGAAATACCTCTCTGTGTTATTTGGGGCTGTATATACTGTAGATATAACTGTCTGTGTTATTTGGGGCTGTATATACTGTAGATATACCTCTCTCTGTGTTATTTGGGGCTGTATATACTGTAGATATACCTCTCTGTGTTATTTGGGGCTGTATATACTGTAGATATACCTGTCTGTGTTATTTGGGGCTGTATATACTGTAGATATACCTCTCTCTGTGTTATTTAAGGCTGTATATACTGTAGATATACCTCTCTGTGCTATTTGGGGCTGTATATACTGTAGATATACCTGTCTGTGTTATTTGGGGCTGTATATACTGTAGATATACCTCTCTCTGTGTTATTTGGGGCTGTATATACTGTAGATATACCTCTCTGTGTTATTTGGGGCTGTATATACTGTAGATATACCTCTGTGGTATTTGGGTCTGTATATACTGTAGATATACCTCTCTGTGTTATTTGGGGCTGTATGTACTGTAGATATACCTCTCTCTGTGTTATTTGGGGCTGTATATACTGTAGATATACCTCTCTGTGTTATTTGGGGCTGTATATACTGTAGATATACCTGTCTGTGTTATTTGGGACTGTATATACTGTAGATATACCTCTCTCTGTGTTATTTGGGGCTGTATATACTGTAGATATACCTCTCTGTGTTATTTGGGGCTGTATATACTGTAGATATACCTGTCTGTGTTATTTGGGGCTGTATATACTGTAGATATACCTCTCTCTGTGTTATTTGGGGCTGTATATACTGTAGATATACCTCTCTGTGTTATTTGGGGCTGTATATACTGTAGATATACCTCTTTGTGGTATTTGGGGCTGTATGTACTGTAGATATACCTCTCTGTGGTATTTGGGGCTGTATATACTGTAGATATACCTCTCTGTGGTATTTGGGGCTGTATATACTGTAGATATACCTCTTTGTGTTATTTGGGGCTGTATATACTGTAGATATACCTCTCTGTGTTATTTGGGGCTGTATATACTGTAGATATACCTCTCTGTGGTATTTGGGGCTGTATATACTGTAGATATACCTCTCTGTGGTATTTGGGGCTGTATATACTGTAGATATACCTCTTTGTGGTATTTGGGGCTGTATATATTGTAGATATACCTCTCTGTGTTATTTGGGGTTGTATATACTGTAGATATACCTCTTTGTGGTATTTGGGGCTGTATATACTGTAGATATACCTCTCTGTGTTATTTGGGGCTGTATATACTGTAAATATACCTCTCTGTGGTATTTGGGGCTGTATATACTGTAGATATACCTCTTTGTGGTATTTGGAGCTGTATATTCTGTAGATATACCTCTTTGTGTTGGGGCTGTATATACTGTAGATATACCTCTTTGTGTTAGGGCTGTATATACTGTAGATATACCTCTCTTTGTGGTATTTGGGGCTGTATATACTGTAGATATACCTCTTTGTGTTGGGGCTGTATGAACTGTAGATATACCTCTTTGTGTTATGTTGAGCTGTATATACTGTAGATATACCTCTCTGTGTTATTTGGGACTGTATATACTGTAGATATACCTCTATTTCAAAAGCAGTGGATGTTTATTTAAATGAAGGGGGGGGGGTAGTGCAGATGTACTTACCTAGACTTCTTCCAGCTGGCCTCCTGCAGTCCCTCACTGTAGTGCCAATCCTCACCAGGGTCCTGCTTTTCATTCTGACCCAGACTCGCTTGCGCACCTCCTTGAAAGCGTTCTTCTCTTGCACAGTCCACAAAGACTTAAATTGTGTGTTTGCAACACTCAAGGCCACTCTAAATCAATCAGGAGCAGTGCACCCGTGCATGCGCAGAAGCCACTGACCCAGCCGGGTCACTGGCAATTATGGAGGGGACAGCAGAACTCTGGTGAGGAACACAGGGACTTCTAGGGGCTGGAAGAAGCCCCAGGTAAGTAAAACTTTACTATTCCTCGTGTTTAAAGGTTGCCCCCTCCTCAGGTCCAAGGTAATATTTTGTGTTTTGTGTGCGTGCGGTATTCTGTTGGTCAGGAAGGCGGCTGGTGATTGTGGGCCTAGGGCGGTAAAAAGTACAAATCCGGCCCTGCTAGACACGAGCAATAAGATATCAATAATTCTGAGTTAATACAAATTTTCTTGCGCAAAAATCTTACTTTAGCATTAAACAAAGAACTTCAAGAAAAGAGGCAAGGATGAAAACAGTTCTTGGACATGGATAGATAGTTAGTTACAGGTGCCAACATCAGTCAGATAAACAAAATAACCCAACCGACATAATTCAAGCACAGTGAACAAGAATGAAAGACAAATTTTATGCAAATATATGCATCTTGGCCATGCATAATATGTATAAAGTGAGCATACAATGTGCATTAACTCAGAATTTTTAGCATCTCATTGACCTTGCATACTGCATACACTTTAACATCCCTCAAACTCTTGTAGCTGGCCGCGGGACTCATGCCATGGCACTCTTGCCGCTGGATTCATGCCATGGGACTCGTGCTGTGTGATAGAACCATACGGTGTGTACACACTCACAATTACTGTCAACTGCAGGGATCGGGACTCAGGACTGATATAATAGGCAAATCCCTAGCCTATCCGAGTGTGCGGGCTGACTACAGGAACAGTGGGCGCTACCTGTGCTCAGACGAGACTATTCCATAAGCAATCAATTTTCTCGTGTTACTATGGCAACCACTCCCTGGCTGCCTGTCATATCTATCCCTTTCTTATGTTTGTTTTATTCCTTGTTTTTCTCAAGTTTTATTCTTCTCAGTCTACAAAATTGCAAGGGATATTTGTGGAAGACCTATTTTTAGTTGTGGGGATTTTTTATTTTATTTTATTAGTACTATATCCTTTTGAAAAAGTCTGATACTGCAAATATTCTTTTAATTAAAAGCTTACGTATTCAGTTTGTTGAGTAATAAGTGCTCCCTGTATAAAGCATTGGATCTGTAGATAACATTACAAATGTGTAAAAAAAAAAAATGCTTGTAGTTTATACTGGCGACCAGAAGATGGCAGCACATGACATCAGTTTAACTCATGCTGGGATTTTCATTTCTTACAAACATGCAGTTGTAACATACAGGGGTTGGACAAAATAATGGAAACGCAACGCCTAACATTTTGGCATCATAATCTTTGAACATGTTTTAAGCAATCAAAACTTCACATATGTTAAACATTTTTTGTTTATTTTTGTTATTTGATATGTTTAATTAAAATAATAGTTTTTTACAGATATTTAAACCAAAGTTGGTTATAATGTAAAAATTGGCAGATCTCTCACACTTTCAAAGAGGCCAAATTGTTGGTGCTCGTATGGCAGGCGCTACTGTAACAGAAACTGCCCGAATGCTTAGCATTTCAAGAGGTACTGTCTCAAAAGTAATAATTGCCTTTGAAAGAGAAGAAAAAACGTCCTCAGCAAAGCACAGTTGTGGCCGAAAGTCGAAGTTGTCTGAGAGAGGCCGTCTGACTCTAAATCGAATTGTTAGAAAAGGTTGCAAAACCACGGCTCCTAAAATCATTGCAGAGCTGAATAAACACCTACAGAACCCAATTTCCACAAAAACTGCTGGGAGCTGCACAAATCTGGATTCCATGGAAGAACTGCAATTAGAAAACCTCTGCTCTCAAAGACAAATGTTTCAAAGCGTTTAGAGTGGTGTAGAAACCACCAGAACTGGTCCCTCGAGCAGTGGACAAATGTGATTTTCTCTGACGAATCATCGTTTACCTTATTTCCGACCTCCGGCCGAATGTACGTTTGGAGACAGCTGAAAGAAGCATTTCATCCAGACTGCCTTCTCCCAACTGTAAAACATGATTGGGGTTCTGTGATGATCTGGGGTGCTATTTCTTGGAAATCAGTCGGGCTCATGATTTCCCTTCATGGAAGAATTAACAGCCGAGACTATTTAGGAAGACTATCAAGTTCATCCTATGGTTCAAGAACTGTTTCCGCAAGGGAATGCCATCTTTCAAGATGATAATGCCTCAATCCATACAGCTAGAATTGTTAAAGGGAAGGTTCAGGGAGGGGAGTGAAAAAATAAAAATCAATTTCCACTTACCTGGGGCTTCCTCCAGCCCGTGGCAGGCAGGAGGTGCCCTCGGCGCCGCTCCGCAGGCTCCCGGTGGCCGACCCGACCTGGCCAGGCCGGCGGCCAGGTCGGGCTCTTCTGCGCTCCAAGGCCCGGCACTTCTGCGTCCCACGCAGCCGCGCTGACGTCATCGGACGTCCGCCGGGCTGTACTGCGCAGGCGCAGAACTACTGCGCCTGCGCAGTACAGCCCGGCGGACGTCCGATGACGTCAGCGCGGCTGCGTGGGACGCAGAAGTGCCGGGCCTTGGAGCGCAGAAGAGCCCGACCTGGCCGCCGGCCTAGCTAGGTCGGGTCGGCCACCGGAGACCACCGGGAGCCTGCGGAGCGGCGCCGAGGGCACCTCCTGCCTGCCACGGGCTGGAGGAAGCCCCGGGTAAGTGGAATTTGATTTTTATTTTTTCACTCCCCTCCCTGAACCTTCCCTTTAAAGGGAACCTAAACTGAGAAGGATATGTATTTTTCCTTTTAAAATAATACCAGTTGCCTGACTCTCCGGCTGATCTTGTGTCTGTAATACTTTCAGTCATAGCCCCTGAACAAGCATGCAGATCAGGTGCTCTGACTGAAGTCAGACTGGATTAGCTGCATGCTTGTTTCAGGTCTGTGATCCACTTACTACTGCAGCCAAAGGGATCAGCAGGACTGCCAGGCAACTGGTATTGTTTAAAAGGAAACATCCACATCCCTCTCAGTTTAGGTTCCCTTTAAAGAGGAACATTCTAATGAAGTTGAGCATCTCATTTGGCCATCACAATCCCCAGACCTCAATATTATTGAGCATTTATGGTCGTTATTAGAGATTCAAGTAAGAAGTCGATTTCCACCACCATCATCTCTAAAAGAACTGGAGGGTGTTTTAAATGAAGAATGGGCTAAAATTCCTGGAAACTGTTCACAATTTGTATAAATCAATACCTCAGAGAATTGAGGCTGTAATTGCCGCAAAAGGTGGACCTACACCGTATTAAAATATATTTTGTTGATTGTCAAGGTGTTTCCATTATTTTGTCCAACCCCTGTAGGTACTGTATACGGCAGCTTTATTACAACTAAAATGTGGTGCAATTAGGGCCTGTTTAATGCACATGAAAAGTTTTTCTTAACTGTGTTAGAACTAAGTTATGTACACATTTTCAATGTATGCCACCAAACGTATCTGCTGATCAGTCTGTTCTGTTTTACGGAGAGGGGAGGGGGAAGATGGGCAACAGCCAGCCTGCTGTGGGGCATCCACACAATGGAACAGTGACGGTGTTGATATTATGGAGGGGGGGGAGCACAGTACTCACACTACTTTTTCACCCGACACAAACTAGCCTGCACAGGTGGAGAGCTACAGCTAGGTACACACTACACAACTTTTTAAATATACAGTAGTGTTGCTTATCCGGCATCAATGGGAATCGAATGATGAAGTGTGCTTTCTGGTTGCTTGTGACTCAATGTTAAAAATAGGTCGAGCTAATACAGTACTATACCCCACTCTATATACAAACCATGAACTCTGTATTAAATGTTAAAATACAGTAATTGAAAGTATATTAACCTTGGGGAACCATGGATCCTCTTTACAGTTGGATAAAAGTCTGACCTAACGTTCAATAAACATGTGTTTTCCTTCATTTTATTTGCCATACAGTTATCATATTTGCTTTGTGCACAAATAATATTGTCTCTGTCTGCAAAGCACATACAGTTTGTCTGCTATGAAAGCTGCCATTGCAGTTTATTGCATAGCTGCTGTATTTATATATTACAGTCTATCTAGTGATCACTTTTCAGCTCTTTCTGCTACTTAGCTCAGTACAGCTCAATATCAGTGTTTACTAAATGTCTCTGACAAAGAAATGTAAACAAAAGATGTGGCCAGAAGCTTTCCACTGAAGAACAAAATACTGTGTTTAACTGTTTGCTGTTCTGCTATAATTGTTTTTGCTTTTGTGGTAGTAGACTTTATGCTGTAAATAATATTTTAAAACAGAGGAAATGCTGAGTTTCATACCACTTTAAGCACAGCAGAGCCCACAAGTAGCCTAAGAATTTGGCCTTCACCACTGTGAGTACTGCTGGCGGATTGTGCTGGTTGGTTGAGACTGCTGGTTAGTTGAGTTTTGTATAACCTACTGTATTAGATATAAACATTAAGTCTAGGTAATATCTACTAAAAAAAAAAAAAAAAAAAACTAAAGGCCCGTACACATGCCAGACTGATGTCTCCTGACGCAGATCAAGACCCAATCCCTCAATTGACATTGCTGGGTCGAGGCCGTACAGACACATAGTCAGCCTATGGGCTGACAATGCATTCTGTTGCAATGCAGGGAGGCGGAGGGCCGTAGTAGCGGTGCAGATGTGGCCTTGCGTGCAAGAGGAGAGAATAAAGCTATCGTTCACTTGGCGAATTGACCCATTTGGCGGACCGCTTGCTGGGGGCCGTCAGGGGCTGCTGTACTAATGCCAGAATATTGGTAAAGGCTGTCATTATCGGCTGCCTCAGCTGACTTTAGTCTAGCATGTGTGCGAGCCTTAAGCAATTCCAATTGATATTTTATCAAAATATCAACTGAGCAATGATTGGGAATCCCTGTATTTGGAGCCGGTAAAAGAGGTGGAAGGCTGCAGGTGCCGCAGGAGCTGGGAGGCCGCAGGTGCCCATTGTACAATGTTTTCCTCAGATGCGATCATTTGATCAGATTCACGGGACGCAAGTAGTTATTATTATTATTATTATTATTATTATTGATTTATAAAGCGCCAACATATTCCGTGGCGCTGTACAAAGTAAGAAACAATCATGGGGTACATAATAATACAGACAATGGTGTACACCAATATACAAGATACATAATTAGTGACAAAATACAAAGAATGATACAAAATACAAATTATAGAATTGGTAATGACAGTGATAAAATTAACATGATGAATAAAATGTATAATGGTTATCAAGACACAAGCTTACAATCTAAAGGGAATGGGGGGGGGGGGGGGGGGGACAGGAGGAGGGGTAGTATGCAGCAAATATATAGAGGCTTTGTGTTTTAGGATACCTAGTAGGAGTGCAATTTGGTCTTAGTACAAAGGGAAGTGGCCTAAGGTAGAGCATATGCTCGTCGGAACAAGTGTGTTTTTAGAGAGCGTTTAAAGGTAACAAAGGTTGGCGAGTGATGGATGTGTTGTGGGAGGGCATTCCAGAGGAGAGGTGAAGCGCGTGCGAAGTCTTGTAAACGTGAATGTGAGGAGTGTAGTGGGGGTGTCTCAGCACCTTGCAGGAAAAAAATATAGGAGACAAATACGGGAGCCCAATAGTGTAGTATATTAGTATGCAATTGAAAAAAGGAATTTCAATAAATTACTACTCACAAAAGGAGGTTGCAAGGGCAACCAACCGTAGGAAGCAGGTGGAGACCATAAACCCGACTCCACTCGGGGTAGTCCCAGCCGGGACCTGGATGTGGTCACTCTCCTTGAAAAAGTAGGGACAGGTGTCCACTGTGGGGCACCCACAGGTGGTCAGTCACCACCCCTCAAACACAGATTGTTTGGGGGTATAGCTATGCACAATTGAAGGTAAAGAGGCGCCCTGGTTGAAATAAAAGCATCTAAAAACAGCTTAAAATCGAGGAAATAATATGAGGTGGCTTACCTCAATAACGAAATCCTTGTATATGACAAAAGATTTTTATTTAGCACAGGCAACGCGTTTCGCGGGTCCCAGCCCGCTTCATCAGGCCAATAAAAGTGCCTACAATAGTGAAAGAGCTCCTCAGTATAACTGTATCGACAGCGTTATAGGTTAATACAATAAATACTTATGCATTATACATTTATATCCTAATAGTATACATACCATTATGGTTAAATGAAAAACGATCAAATGATTCGATAGATCCATCAATCAAAAAAACGATTTTTCAAAAAAGTAAATATAACCTAATTTAAGGATCTGGACTGCTGATATAAAATGGGAGATGGTAAATATGCAAATGCAGTGTTCAGTTGCATGTGAAGGTATGTATATAATGTTCAAAAAGGATCAACAGTCCATGGGCCTGATTCACAAAGCCACGCAAACCGTCCAGCACGCGAAGCGCCGCCTGCGGCAAACCGCGCCCGCAAAAGTCAAATCGCGGCACCCCACGCGCGCAAAAAGCCAGCAAACGGCACCCCATGCGCCAACCGCCCAGCACACCCGCGCCAAACAGCCCGCACACCCCTGCGAACCAAGCCGGCATGCCCAAAATTTCCATATGCTGCAGGAGGTTTTTATAACAAAAATTAAAAACTAAAGTTATAAAAATATACATACATATATATATATATATACACACACACACACACACACACACACACACACACACACACACACACACACACACACACACACACACACACACACACACACACACATATATATATGTATATATAAAATAAATTAATAATAAAATAATAATAGTAGTACTAATAATGCACAAATTACATATACAAGAATCCAGCATTCATAGTACAGTATAGGAGATATTTATCTTGTGAATGTGAGGAGTTGAATCTAGAGGAGGACAACAGAAGATCATGTGCCGATCTGAGATTGCGATTGGGTTTGTATCTGGAGACTAGCGAGGATATGTACCGGGGAGAGAGATTGTGGAGAGCTTTGTAGGTTAGGGTTAGGAGTTTGAACTGAATCCTCTGGTTAATTTGCAGCCAGTGAAGAGCTTGACAATGAGGGTCGGCAGAGGAAGAACGAGAAGAAAGATGAATGAGACGAGCAGCTGAGTTCAGTACTGACTGGAGCGGGGCCAGTTTGTTAGACGGTAGTCCACAAAGTAGTACGTTGCAGTAGTCCAGACGAGAAATTATGAGAGCATGTATTAACATTTTAGTTGTGTCTTGAGTGAGAAAGGGACGGATGCAAAATAGAGTTGGAGATGGCAGGAGCTGGTTATGGAGTGAACATGAGGAATAAAAGAGAGAGATGAGTCGAATATCACCCCTAAGCACCGAGCTTTGGGAACTAAAGCTATGGGAGTGTTACTAACATTTATTGTTACTTCAGGCAGGGAGGTGGACAGAGATGGTGGAAAAATTATTAGTTCCGTTTTACTCATATTAAGTTTTAGGAAGCGAGAGGACATGAAGGAGGATATAGCAGACAAGCAGTCAGGAACACGTTTAAGGAGGGAGTTAAGGTCTGGGGCAGAGAGGTACAGTTGTGTATCGTCTGCATAGAGGTGGTATTGAAACCCGAATGAGTTGATTAAATCACCAAGACCATGCATGTAGATGGAAGAGAGGAGGGGACCAAGGACAGAGCCTTGGGGAACCCCGACAGACAAAGCATGAGGAGAAGAGATCTGATCTGAGTAGGAGACTGTGAAGGACCTTCCAGAGAGGTAGGAAGATAACCATGTGAGAGAAAGGCCCTTTATTCCGACATTTGAAAGTATTTGTAGGAGTAAGGTGTGGTCGACAGTATCAAATGCTGATGACAGGTCAAGAAGGATGAGTATGGAAAATTGACCTTTGGATTTGGCTGTAAGAAGGTCATTGGCCACTTTGGTAAGGGCTGTTTCCGTGGAGTGGTTAGAGCAAAAGCCAGGCTGGAACTGATCAAGTAGGGAGTTAGCAGATAAATAATGGCTTAATTCTGCATGTATATGACGTTCAAGTAGTTTGGATGCAAATGGGAGAAGTGACACTGGGCGGTAGTTGGCAAGTGTGGTAGGATCTAGAGAAGGTTTTTTAAGTAGTGGTGTCACAACAGCTTTTATGAGTGGGGACGGAAAGATGCCAGTAGAGAGGGACAGGTTAAATAGCGTTGTTAGTGCAGGCAAGAGAGATGAGAATAGCTGCGGAATGAAATGGGAGGGAATAGGATCCAATGAACAGGTGGTTAGATTAGCTTTGGCAATTATAGAGGAAAGAGAGTGTTCAGAGAGTGGAGAGAAGGCAGTTAGAGAACAGTCAATGAGAGGTGTGGAGGTGGGATTTGAGGGCTGCATGGAGAATTCACTTCTGATGTTGTCAATTTTATCAGTGAAGTATGTTGCAAATTCTTCAGCTGATAAGCAAGATGAAGGAGGAGGAGGATGGAGAACTGAGTTGAAGGTGCTGAACAAGCGTTTTGGATTGTGTAAATGGGCGGATATTAGGGAAAAAAATAGGACTTTTTTTTGCCACAGCGAGTGCGTTTCTGAAGTTGTTCAAGGCAATTTTATATAAGATGAAGTCCTCACTTGTGTTACTTTTCCTCCAGCGCCGTTCAGCTGCTCTAGAGCATCTTTTTAACAGTTTAGTGGTTTTGGTCATCCAGGGTTGGCGACAGACACGGTGAGGGCGGGCATTGACGAGGGGGGGGTGAAGTCATCCATGACTTTTGTAATGGAGCTGTTGTAGTGTATAGCAGCCGAGTCTGGGTCAGTGAAGGATTGTTTGAGGAGAGGTGCCAGGGCATCAGAGACAGTTTGAATGTCTAGATTGCGATAGTTTCTTCGAGTATGTGAGCGTGCTTGTGCCAGGATGGTAGGAAAAGAGGAGGAGAGAGAGAAGCTAAGTAGGTTATGGTCAGAGGGTGGTAGTGGATCATTAGTAAAGTCAGTGACAGAGCAGAGACAAGTGAATACAAGGTCAAGCTTATGGCCATCAGTGTGGGTTGAGGTAGAGGACCACTGAGACAAGCCATAGGAGGAAGTGAGTGATAGGAGTTTTTTGGAGACAGTATTATTGGTGTCAATAGGAATGTTAAAATCACCCACGATGATGGTAGGGATGTCAGAGGATAGGAACTGGAGAAGCCAGGCAGAGAAATGATCCAAGAAAACAAGCAGGGCCTGGAGGGCGGTAAATAACTGCAATTTGGAGGTTCAAGGGAGAGTATAGTCGGACTGCATGGATTTCAAAGGATGTCAGGGAGAGAGAGGGAATAGGAGTGAGAGGCTTGAAGGAGCATTTATCTGAGAGGAGAATGCCCACACCACCACCATGCTTATTCCCACCTCTAGGAGTGTGGCTAAAGTGGAAACCTCCATAGGAGAGGGCGGCAGGTGAGACTGTGTCAGAAGGGGTCAGCCAGGTTTCAGTGATCCTAAAGAATGTGAAAGCATTGGAAATGAAAAGATCATGGATAAAGGGCAGTTTGTTGCAGACTGAGCGGGCATTCCAGAGGGCAGCTGAGATCGGAGGGTGTGTAGGGGGAAGGAGTGGAATATTAATAAGGTTACAGTAAGAGGGAGGGAAATTTGATTTATTGCAAACAGTGTTATTAGCAGGGGGGAGTGGGGGTCCAGGGTTAGGTGAAATGTCCCCAGCAACAAGGAGGAGGAGTAGGCAGATATAGCGGAGCAGAAGTTGCGGTGTAGACTTATATTTCGACGTAGTGTGACATGGAATGTGAGGTTGTAAGTACAAGAAAATCTCATGAGAGGCGAGCTGTGGAGTGGATAGGAGGGATGGTGAAATGTACAGCATATTGCTGACAGCAGGGGGATGTACTGTGTGGAGAGATTTGAGGATGGCTGGGGAGAGCAGGCAGATAGTAAACACTAGGTTAAACATTTTTGCAACTAACCAGAGAAGCAGAGTTTTCAGTCAGTTCGTTCTGTTCTCTTCTGGTTCAATTCTGGTCTAATTTTGGTCGTCGTATTTTCTTTACACTTTGAGTTCAGATGCTCAAAACTGACCAGTGGTCAAAAATGACCTCCTATCCTAGCTATATGCAAACAGGCTGCCAGCATCTTAATTAGCAGACTGAATGTAGGTGAGATGGTGAAGTATTTGAATGGGAGTCTCAGCCTTGTAGGCTGGAATTTAAAGGAGACTCTGTATGGGGCTGGACTGAAATTTAACTCACAGATCAAACACAGCATAGAACACTGCATAAACAGCTGGCAAGGCAATAAATTATATGTTAATTTAAGGCCAAGACCTAGATAAGGCCAAAAGCTAGGAACTAGTGGAATGGAACCAAAGATCAGAGGCTGACACAAATTTAAAACCAAGAATGTCCATAGTCAGATAGCAGGGCATAGTATGTTACAAACAGACATATAATAATGCAATCAGATAGAAATCGATAGATGAAGTTGGGATCGTACCATAGACAGACAGATATTGCAATCAGATAGAAATCGATAGATAAAGTTGGGATCGTACCATAGACAGACAGATATTGCAATCAGCTAGAAATCGATAGATGAAGTTAGAAGATAATTATCGATTGTTCATATAAACTAGTCAATTAGGGCACTTTCTCTCTTCAGATACGATTGTACAATCCGATCGACAAAATTCCATCGGCCATAGTATCGTTTCACATCGATTTTCTCCACATACTCCGTGGTTTTCTGTACAACTGGATTGTAAAAATCTGAGGGAAATATTATACCATTAATAGGCACCTTAACAGGAGTCACAATGTCATTGCTTTATATTGCATTGTGTAGTACTAGCAGCAGTGGTAGAGCAGGTACACAATCAGTATCAAGCAAATATCAATTGCTTACCTGATTTACCACTAAGGCTGAGTTTCCACATGACCTGATTTGCTACATTTTCCTGCAGGTGTGTTCAGATCGGAAATGACTGCCTATTGAAATCAGTAGGCTGCTTTCAAATTGTGTGCGCTATTTTTCTGCAGATTGAATCGGAATCCTTATTGCCACTCATTGGCACAGAGATGGGCGTGGCACACGAATCGTGTCATGTGGAAACAAAGTCTAATATATTCTTAGCTTTTTAATGGAAACCAACATTTTTTTTATACATACCTGGGCCTTTTTCCAGCCCCTTACAGGCTCAGAACCGATCAGCATGAAGGGAGCTAGTCGAAGCCCCAGGTATATATAATTTTTTTTATTTATCACAGTCTCGGGTACACTTTAAGGGCTAGTCATACTTCAGATGTGTCTGCATTCTTCGCGTTCTTGAACATTTTGCCGTACTAACACTTAATACCGAGATAGAGGAGCCGAGCCCACAATATGCCCTGCGCTGCAAGTGTTATGCTACAAACATCAGTAACACGTCACAATGATCAAACCCATTGTACTCTTCAATTTAAAAAAAATATGAAGAAAGACTTCACATAATTGTCCTACAGCATGCTGTCCTGACTTTACTATGCTGTTATCTCAGGGTTATTTAAATCCATCGTTTATCTGTTCCAGCGAAAGACGTGGCCTCCTCTGTTGGAGTCACGCTTCACGCTTCTTCAATAGCTGCAACCCTGGCTCATTATACCGTCAGTGTGCAGGGTGGCCTGTGTGTTCTGATTACGTTCCGTCTATGCAGATAAATACGTCGTCTTATTAAGAGCAGGAGGAAATTGCTGCACAGGATTTCAAAATGAAATGCATTTAAATGTGATGTGAAAGCATAGAAAACATCCACCAAAACGAGTTATTCTTAGTACTTTTTTATTATATTTGATTGACCTGATAATTCTAGCTTGGCAGATCCAGTAAACATAAAGGGTTTTTTTTTTTCTGCTTTTTATGACATCACTATCAAAATGTGCATTGATACATTGTTTCTGTAAGAATAAAATGAAGCAATCACTGACAGACAAAAGTAAATGATAGTAATGTCACGTAACAGGCTGGAGATACCCAGAGCCGCCTGTTGTGTTTAAACTGTGATAAGAAATGAGGGTGTTGATTGGTTGCTGTAAGCAAATGATACCATTTTTGTACCTTTTTTCTTTTTACTTTAATTTTTTTTTTTTTATCTGGGCAGCGTAGTATCTAAGTGGTTAGCACAGTTATCTTGCAGCCCACAAGTCTTGTGAAGTGAGATGAATAGCCATATAAACTGAAAAAATAAAATAAAATAAACCATCGGGAAATGGGAAAACTTGTTTCCATTCACTAATAAAGTACTTGTGATCAATGATCATCGGCATCAATGAGATGCCAGTGGTCATTGAGAAAGTGAAACTGAGAATACACACACTACATTTACTGTGTACAGTACACAAGAATAAGTGGGGGACATCTAGTGTCCAAATAATACAATTACACCTACATACACCAAGTTAAATAAAATATCCTATTAATTAACCAGTAAAAATGAAAAGACAGCGCTCCTAGTAGCCACTCCTTTACCTGTAAAATTCAAATGGACTAAACATAGTGCATTACTGTTATAGCTGACAGTTATCATGCATACACCCAAAGTGTCCAGTGGTAAACCGTGCTTCACACGCAGTGTATATTCACACACTCCCCTGTACAATAACAGCTCACCAGAAAGCAGCCACCCCACATCCAGGTGGATCTAGCACTCAATTTCAATAAGTCCACGATCAATGCTTCATACTCCAATAGCTAGCAAGTGTATTCCAATGTTAACATGTAAAAAACAATAAAGGTTCATAGCATTAAACAGTTTAAAATGCCGGCTCTATGCCCCGCGCTACTCCAGCGCACTCACGTATATTTGATCCGCGGAGCAAGGTGCATCTGACGTCACTGGATGTGGGGTGAGCTGCAATTGTACAGGGGAGTGTGTGAATATACATCTAAACCTAGGTGCGTCTTATATTCCGGAGCATCTTATACGCCGAAAAATACGGTCAAATACACTTCAATAGCATATTGATACTACCTCCAGTTATCCCCACTAAAAAGTTGCACCTAAAGTTGAACGCACTGCAGTGGGGGTACGAATGGGTGTGTGTAGTAAAGTGAATTCATGTTTTATTCTAGCGCTGTTGAATGCGTTTTTGAGATCACATCCCCAGTTAACATTAATATCTGATATAAATAAGTGAATGAATACATGAACAAAAGTAATTTTAAATCTGCTGTTATGGATATTTTTCTGACCTGAAAAGCATTTGTCTCTTTCCAGGATCTTTGGAGAATCCGGAGCCCATGTGGAAGCTGCGAGGGGTTTGATGTCAGAATCATGGATGAAATGATTAAGGTTTCATTCGCTTCTTTATGTCTCTTTGTGTTTGTCTCTTACATTAGCTTCGTATCCGATGTAGATGGAACCCAGGTGACCATATACCATCTATTCCATTTTATTGGCCTGCTAATGCATTTCATCTTACCATACCTTAGTACCATATCTCAGTACTATTACAGCTACTATATCTGATAGCAAAAATAATTATTTATACAGGCAATACCATAACAATCAAACTGCTTATAGTAATGGACTGTATATTTTAAGCACATTCAGTTTAGGGTCTATAATGAGGCAGTCAATCGGCTTAGGGCTTGTTAACACTTCCTGCTTCACACACCACGATCAGGATCATCAATATCCAAATGCTAATTATTCTGTGATCTGCAAAAATGTCCGACAGTTATCTTCAGATCTTGCAGGGTCCCCTTTTCACGAATTATGCAGGCACAGTATAACCTTCATTGCAGATCGTGGAATACATTTGGAGATATTGATTGTGATGTGCTGATCTAAACCTGCCTGAATAGGTTTTGTCCAGTGAGGGCTGATCACCACTGATCAAGCACTCGCCACTTCCATAAAGAGGTGGTAAAGGGAATCTAAAGTGAAAATAAACTTGTGAGATAATGTTTTATATGTGTAGTTCAGCTAAGAAGTAGAATATTAGTAGCACAGATATGAGTCTTATATTGTTTCCAGTATAGGAAGAGTTACAAAACTTCAATTGTTATCTATGCAAATAGATGATGCAATATTATAAACAGAAAATCCATACAGTAGCAGTAAAAAGTATGTGAACCCTTTGGAATTATATGGATTTCTGCACAAATTGGTCATAAAATGTAATATTCCTTCTAAACCACAACAATAGACAATCACAGTCTGCTTAAACTACTACCACACAAATGATTAAATGTTTTTATTGAACACACCATGTAAACCAGTGGTCCTCAAACTAAGGCCCACGGGCCAAATGCGGCCCCCTGAGGCTTTTTTACCGGCCCTCCACACACAAAATGTATTACTTAAAGATGCAGTCCGCTGCATCTTTAAATATTGGTGGCCTGCAGGGTGCTACCCTTATATATACTAACCATGAGTACAAAGTAACCAATCGGGATGCAGAGAGGAGATCGAGGACCTGATGGGGAACTGCAGAAAAGCCAAGTAAGTTCCACCCCCTATGACACAAATCAAACTGACCAATCACACAATGACATAGAAATTTTAAATCCTCCTTACCTCCTAACTCCAACTGTCTAACACAAGAGGACCTGATGGGGAACTGCGGTTCACCCTCCCATGTGTCACGCCAGAAAACTTCCTGAAAACGCCATGCTGACCACATGACGTACGCATAGACACACGCGTAAAACCGTCAGTGCATGCATAAAAAAGTACGCGTTCCCGTATGCGTAAATGTGTCTGCGCAAGTGTAAAAACGTATGCGTAGTTCCCGCAGTGAGAAACAATACATTACAAGACCAACTGCAAAAAAACATGCATACGAATGTGATGCGTAAACTCGTAATCGAATGAGTAAAGAAATTTGATAACAAAGTCAATGGCCTGACACATGAGGGTACCTAAAATACCTGCCAAAAGTGTGAACACATATAGCTATGTGTAAAAATATCTATCAGCCCCTTCCACATGAGCCACACAGGGCGCATGTGGAATGGCTAGTGACGCACATAGGTAATTTAATAACTAGAAAATTGGCGTATCTAAGAAGGTCAAAACAAAAATAACGGTCTACCCGTGTCCCCCCTGCACCCCAAGTACATAAAAGAGACACACATCACAACATATTTAGAAGCTCTGGATATAAACCAACTACTACTTGCCCTAATAAGGGAAAGAGATATGTGGATCACAATATATAACTTGCATGTTTTACCCACACCCCCACCAATAACCAATTCAATCCAAGGGTCAAAGACAACAAAGCTACACGAAAAAAGAGAGATCGTAATCTCTATTCAATCCACTATCACCTAATGTTCCCAGGCGTTTGATCGAAACGGCTCCCTCCTGAGGAGTTCCCTAGATCTATTGCCCCTGAAATCACCCATCTAAGGCTTGGACCCTTAATTACGAGACTGCATGGCGGCACATAGTAAAATGCTGTGAAACAGCTTGTTCCATATTGCGTGTCCTAATGGCTGATTTGTGAGAAGAGATACATTCGCACAACCGCTGTGTGGTTTTACCCACATAAACCAACCCACAAGGGCATCTAAGTAAGTATACAACATACGAGGAATCACAGGTGTAGAGGCTCCGTATAGAGAACCTCTCACACCTGGATGGATGCGCGAACGTATCTCCCCTCACAATATGGCTGCATAGATGGCAGCTTAAGCATGGAAAGGTGCTTCTTCTAGAGGTCGACGCAGGGGTAACATGCCTAGGTTTAATTTTATCTCTCACTGTAGGGGCCCGCTAAAATGAAAAAAGGGGCAGGTAACAGAACTCCTCAATATGAGGAAAAGATTGTTTCAAGAGGCCCCAATGTTTCCTCACAATAGAACCCAGCTGATTGCTGCAGGTATTGTAACGGGAAAGAAAGGGGTGTCTTGGCCCGGAAACACGTTTCCTACGTGAAGGCAACAGCTCCAAGGTATACTCCAGTAAACCTCTATGTCTGAACTTTTCCCTGATTTCTACAATACGGATCTCTCTGACAACAGGTTTTGAGACAATGCGTCTCACTTTACCCAACTGGCCCCCCGGAATATGTTCACGGGTAGAAATGGGATGAAAGCTAGTAAATTCCAGCAAAGCATTTCGGTCAGTTGGTTTGACAAATAAGTCAGTTTAAAAGGTCATTCCGGATCGGATCACCACAGTGTCTAGGAAGGTAACACGCTCAGAATGCACATGAGCGGTCAAACGAATGCTCGGACAGCTTTCGTGGAGATCAGCAAAGAAGACCGCCAGGGGCTCCTGGGACCCCTTCCACACGCAAAATATATCATCGATATATCGTAGCCAGCATACAACATGCCTACGATAATACTCATGTGTATAAACAAATGCCTCCTCATAGAGGCCCATAAAAAGATTTGCGTAGGATGGGGCCACATTGGACCCCATGGAGGTCTCCCTGCATTGCTGATAGTATATGCCCTCAAAGACAAAGTAAATTTCCTCCAGTATGAGCCTAAGTAAAGAAATAACACATTTCCTCTGCTCTTCGGAGAGATCCGATTGAGTAAGTAAGAACCAATCTACAGCCTCTACACCCCCACATCAAGAGTAGCTAGCAAAATGTCAGAAGATCCAACATGCAATGCATTCAGCTTATCAAGAACCATAGTTGTATCCTTCAGGTATGAATCCAATATTACAACAAAAGGTTGTAACAACCTATCTAGAAATGTTGCCAACGGGACAAAAATCGAACCTACCCCGGCCACAATGGGTCTCCCCGGTGGCCGGAGTAGGTTCTTGTGGATAGAGTTGGGCCGAACCTCCGATTTTAGGTTCGCGAACCTGGTTCGCGAACTTCCGCGGAAGGTTCGGTTCGCGTTAAAGTTCGCGAACCGCAATAGACTTCAATGGGGATGCGAACTTTGAAAAAAAAAAATAATTATGCTGGCCACAAAAGTGATGGAAAAGATGTTTCAAGGGGTCTAACACCTGGAGGGGGGCATGGCGGAGTGGGATACATGCCAAAAGTCCCGGGGAAAAATCTGGATTTGATGCAAAGCAGCGTTTTAAGGGCAGAAATCACATTGAATGCTAAATGACAGGCCTAAAGTGCTTTCAAACATCTTGCATGTGTATACATCAATCAGGTAGTGTAATTAAGGTACTGCTTCACACTGACACACCAAACTCACCGTGTAACGCACCGCAAACAGCTGTTTGTGTAGTGACGGCCGTGCTGGACTGGTGCGCACCATGGCGGGTTCACTGAACAGGTATACAGTGGCGGGTCCACTGAACAGAACAGGTATGCAGTGGCGGGTTCACTGAACAGGTATACAGTGGCGGGTCCACTGAACAGAACAGGTATGCAGTGGCGGGTTCACTGAACAGGTATACAGTGGCGGGTCCACTGAACAGAACAGGTATGCAGTGGCGGGTTCACTAAACAGAACAGGTATACAGTGGTGGGTTCACTAAACAGAACAGGTATACAGTGGCGGGTTCACAGAACAGGTATGCAGTGGCAGGTTCACTGAACACAACAGGTATGCAGTGGCGGGTTCACTGAACAGGTATACAGTGGCGGGTCCACTGAACAGAACAGGTATGCAGTGGCGGGTTCACTGAACAGGTATACAGTGGCGAGTCCACTGAACAGAACAGGTATGCAGTGGCGGGTTCACTAAACAGAACAGGTATACAGTGGCGGGTTCACTAAACAGAACAGGTATACAGTGGCGGGTTCACAGAACAGGTATGCAGTGGTGGGTTCACAGCACAGGTATGCAGTGGTGGGTTCAATGAACAGGTATACAGTGGCGGGTCCACTGAACAGAACAGGTATGCAGTGGCAGGTTCACTGAACAGGTATGCAGTGGTGGGTTCACAGCACAGGTATGCAGTGGTGGGTTCACTGAACAGGTATGCAGTGGTGGGTTCACAGCACAGGTATGCAGTGGTGGGTTCACAGCACAGGTATGCAGTGGTGGGTTCACAGCACAGGTATGCAGTGGTGGGTTCACAGAACAGGTATGCAGCCAGACAGGAACAAGTTAAGCCTAACTAATCTTTCCCTGAGAGAAAGTCTGCAGCAGCTCGCCCTACTCTCACTAACGCAGGCAGCACACGAGTGACCGTAATGGCCGCCGCTGCCTGCCTTATATAAGGGGGGGTGGGGCTCCAGGGGCTAGTGTAGCCTAATTGGCTACACTGGGCCTGCTGACTGTGATGCAGAGGGTCAAAGTTGACCCTCCATGTGCATTATGGAGCGAACCGAACTTCCGCAAAGGTTCGCCTGCGGGACGCGAACGCGAACCACTGAAGTTCGCATTGAACCGTTCGCAGGCGAACCGTTCGGCCCAACTCTACTTGTGGATTTTTGGTAGCGTGTAAAACTGGGGGGTAGCGGGGTGGTCACAAAACAAAAATCTGCGGAGATCCTCATCAATGATGTTTCTGGAATAAGCCTGATCCAGAACAGTCTGTATTCTCCTACGTATATGGTGAATAGGATCACCGGTAAGTCTCTTGTATACATCAGGCTGATTTAGTTGAGAGGAGATTTCCTGACCGAAACGCTTTCCTGGAATTTAATAGCTTTCATCCCATTTCTACCCGTGAATATATTCCGGCGGGCCAGTTGCGCAGAGTGAGATGCAGTGTCTCGGATGCTGTTGTCAGAGAGACCCGTATTGTAGAAATCAGTGAACAGTATAGACGCAGAGGTTATTAGGAGCATACCTTGGAGCAGTTGCCTTCACGTAGGAAACGTGTTTCCGGGCCAAGACTCCCCTTTCTTTCCCGTTACAATACCTGCAGCAATCAGCTGGGGTCTATTGTGAGGAAACATTGGGTTCTCTTGAAACAATCTTTTCCTCATATTGAGGAGTTCTGTTACCTGCCCCTTTTTTCATTTAAGCGGGCCCCTACAGTGAGAGATAAAATTAAACCTAGGCATGTGACCCCTGCGGCGACCTCTAGAAGGGGCACCTTTCCATGCTTAAAGGAATACTTAAGTCTAGAAAAAAAAATGACATTTACTCACCTGGGGCATCCCTCAGCCCCCCGAAGCTGGATGGTGCCCTCGCAGCCCCGCTCCGATCGTCCTGTCCCCACCGGCGGCTACTTCCGGTTCGGTGACAGCCGCCGACAGGCTGGGAACGCGGCTAATTTTCCACGTTTGCCAGCCGCTGCTATCACTCTCTATGCTGCTATAGCGTATATATATACGCTATAGCAGCATGGAGAGTGATAGCAGCGGCTGGGAACGCGGAAAATCAGCCGCGTTCCCAGCCTGTCGGCGGCTGTCGCCGAACCGGAAGTAGCCGCCGGCGGGGGCAGGACGATCGGAGCGGGGCTGCGAGGGCACCATCCAGCTTCGGGGGGCTGAGGGATGCCCCAGGTGAGTAAATGTCATTTTTTTTTCTAGACTTAAGTATTCCTTTAAGCTGCCATCTATGCAGCCATATTGTGAGGGGAGATACGTTCGCGCATCCATCCAGGTGTGAGAGGTTCTCTATACGGAGCTTCTATACCTGTGATTCCTCGTATGTTGTATACTTACTTAGATGCCCTTGTGGGTTGGTTTATGTGGGTGAAACTACACAGCAGCTGCGCGAACGTATCGCTTCTCACAAATCAGCCATTAGGACACGCAATATGGAACAAGCTGTTTCACAGCATTTTACTATGTGCCGCCATTCAGTCTCGTAATTAAGGGTCCCAACCTTAGATGGGGTCCCCAGTGATTTCAGGGGTGATAGATCTAGGGAACTCCTCAGGAGGGAGCCGTTTCGATCAAATGCCTGGGAACATTAGGTGATAGTAGATTGAATAGAGATTACGATCTCTCTTTTTGCGTGTAGTTGTTGTCTTTGACCCTTGGATTGAATTGGATATTGGTGGGGGTGTGGGTATAACATGCTAGTTATATATTGTGATCCACATATCTCTTTCCCTTATTAGGGCAAGTAGTAGTTGGTTTATATCCAGAGCTTCTAAATATGTTGTGATGTGTGTCTCTTTTATGTACTTGGGGTGCAGGGGGGACACGGGTAGACCGTTATTTTTGTTTTGACCTTCTTAGATATGCCAATTTTCTAGTTATTAAATTACCTATGTGCGTCACTAGCCATTTCACATGCGCCCTTTGTGGCTCATGTTGAAGGGGGTGATAGATATTTTTACACATAGCTATATGTGTTTACACTTTTGGCAGGTATTTTAGGTACCCTCATGTGTCAGGCTATTGACTTTGCCATTTAAATTTCTTTACGCGTTCGATTACGAGTTTACGCATCACATTCGTATGCATGTTTTTTTGCATTTGGTCTTGTAATGTATTGTTTCTCACTGCGGGAACTACGCATACGTTTCTACGCTTGCGCAGACACATTTTACGCATACGGGAACGCGTACTTTTTTATGCATGCACTGACGGTTTTACGCGTGCGTCTATGCGTACGTCATGAGGTCAGCATGACGTTTTCAGGAAGTTGTCTGGCGTGACACATGGGAGAGTGAACTGCAGTTCCCCATCAGGTCCTCTTGTGTTAGACTGTTGGAGTTAGGAGTTAAGGAGGATTTAAAATTTCTATGTCATTGTGTGATTGGTCAGTTTGATTTGTGTCATAGGGGATGGAACTTACTTGGCTTTTCTGCAGTTCCCCATCAGGTCCTCCGTCTCCTCTCTGCATCCCGATTGGTTACTTTGTACTCATGGTTAGTATATATAAGGGTAGCATTTGTGTTACATTTCAGAGAGAGCCTGACACAGCTTGAGGAAGGACTTTGTCCGAAACAGCGTCTGTCGCTGTTATGGCTATCTCTTTGTCATTTTAAACAATAAAAGAGCTATACATCACTGACGTGGTGCTGAGGATTCTTCGTGTTGGACTTCGTTTGACTCATTGAGGGCTATTGGGTCTATCCACTCAAGCACACGTCTGTCCCCATTTTGGTGCTTGTCTATCTGGTTTCTATTATTATGGCTAACATATGACTTGCTATGTTAGGGTCACGTTATCTGCATTGTGTTGTGGCGCATAACATCTGCTCTGGTTAAATGGGAGACATGAGGGCTGCCCATGTTAATAGGCACTGTCTCCAATACCTAGTCTCAATGTTATATTTCTCTACATCATTTCATGTATACTCTGGCCCCCCAGGAGTCTGAAGTATGTTGACCCGGCCCTTGACCGAAAAAGTTTGGGGACCCCTGATGTAAACATTCACAGTGCAGGTGCAAAAAGTATGTGAACCCCTAGACTAACAACATCTCCACTTGGAGTGAGGTGTTAGCCAGTTGGAGTCCAATCAATGAGATGAGATTGGAGGTGTTGGTTACAGTTGGCCTGCCCTATAAAAAACACACAGCAGTTTTGGGTTTGCTTTTCCCAAGAAGCACTGCCTTATGTGAATGATGCTTTGCACAGAAGAGCTCTCAGAAGACCTATGATTAAGAATTGTTGACTTGCATAAAGGGTTATAAAAGTATCTCCAAAAGCCTTGCAGTTCATCAGTCCACGGTAAGACAAATTGGGCCTGATTCACAAAGCGGTGATAACTCAGTTATCACGCCTAAAAGACTTTAGGCGTGATAACCTTTGCACTAGCAGAGTTATCACCGCTTTGTGCTGCTGATCGCGCAAAGCTCCCGCGTGCAAACGCGCAGGCGCGCGCACAAAGTCCCATAGGGCTTAATGGGCGCTGCGCGCGCGCAACACTTTGCGTGCGGGAGCTTCGCGCGAGTTACTTGTGATCACGCCTAAACTAACTTTAGGCGTGATAAAGGGCTTTTCACAGGCGTGCAAAGTGTTTGCACCGCTTTGTGAATCTGGCCCCTTTTCTATAAATGGAGAAAGTTCAGCATTGCTGCTACTCTCCCTAGGAGTGGCTGTCCTGTAAAAATGACATACACTCATCCCTAGAGAGGCCTCTCTTATATAAAAAAGGAAAAAAGGTTTTTCTATGGATCCTTCAGGTGACGTCACCACTTTAGGTTGCTGGAACTCTGCTGGCGGCTGCTGCGCGCTTACAGCACGCCACTTCCAGGACCTATACAGATTGTTACAAGCTCTCCAAACACTTGAACTAAGGAAAGTGCATGCGGAAGACTGAGAAACGTGCAGTACAGCGAGCGGACGCCTGCCACTTACAGACGGAAGTGACGTATGCTGTACGGGGGACGCCAGTCGGAAGAGCGGCACGCAGATTGAAATTCCCCGGAGATAGTTGAACGGGGCTGTTTGGGAGCCGGAGCGGCAACGAGATCCTATTAAGATCCTGAGTGGACCTGATTAAGCGGCGGAGTACCTGTAAAGAGGAAACCGTGAGTGCAAGGTTACTATACTAGGGCGCAGTTGATAAACCGCTTGGCACGGACTAGTAAATTGTATTGGAGGAGTATTTGGGAGAATCTATTGCATTTACTAGAGGTTACTATCATATATCTGCTGATGAAAACGAACTATTCAATTTATTGATGAATTAATACCTATTTTTTTAAGGAAGATTTTTTTAAGACTGTATTTTATGAGGATCCATAGAAAAACCTTTTTTCCTTTTTTATATAAGAGAGGCCTCTCTAGGGATGAGTGTATGTGATTGCATTTAGATATTGGAGTGAGTGTATGTGCTTTCTATGTTTTAAGGAAAATTAGTTTTGAAGATAACAATAATAAAAAATTAAGATATAGCGCGTGTCAGTATCATTCAAGTGGATAAATCAAGTAATTTGGGGGTTAAGGGATCCCTCTACGTGTCACGCAGCTTGTTAGAAGAAAGTGCTCCAGCGCCGGCAAGTGTTTTTTGTATAAAATATGTCCTGTAAAAATGACTGCAAGAGCACAGCGCAGAATGCTCAATGAGGTGAAGAAGAATCCTAGAGTGTCAGCTAAAGACTTACAAAAGTCTCTGGCATATGCTAACATCCCTGTTGTGAATCTACGATATGTAAGACACTAAACAAGAATGGAGCTCAAGGGAAGATCCCACAGAAAATGCCACTGCTGTCCAAAAAAAAGTTGCTGCACGTTTAAAAATTGCAAAAGAGCAGCTGGATGTTCCACAACAGTACTGGCATAATATTCTGTGGATGGATGAAACCAAAGTTGAGTTGTTTGGAAGAAACACACAACACTATGTGTGGATAAAACGAGGCACAGCACATCAACATCAAATCCCCATCCCAACTGTGAAGTATGGTGGTGGGGGCATCATGGTTTGGGGCTGCTTTGCTGTGTTGAGGCCTGGACGTATTGCGATCATCGAAGGAAAAATGAATTCCCAAGTTTATCAAGAAATTTTGCAGGAGAACTGTCCACCAGCTGAAGCTCAGCAGAAGATGGGTGTTGCAACAGGACAACTACCCAAAGCATAGAAGTAAATTAACAACAGAATGGCTTAAACAGAAGAAAATACGCCTTCTGGAGTGGCCCAGTCAGAGTCCTGACCTCAACCCAAGTGAGATGCTGTGGCATGACTTCAAGAATGCGATTTACACCATAGTGTGTTAAATAAAAACATGTAAATGTAATTATTTGTGTGGTATTAGTTTAAGCAGACTATGATTGTCTATTGTTGTGACTTAGATAAAGATCAGATCCCATTTTATGACCAATTTGTGCAGAAATCCATATAATTCCAAAGGGTTCACATACTTTTTACTGCTACTGTATAACTGAATAAATACAATAAATAAAAATGAGACTTTTCTTTGCTGCGAATGTTCTATGAATTATCCATACTACAGATACAATTTATTGTAGCATAAGGTTTTTTTTTTTTCCGCTTCAGTTGTCACTTTAATGTTTGATGATGGTGGGCCATCTCTACCAATCACTTTCTGCTTAGGTCGCACTAAATCATCTATGGTGAAGCAAGTGAAGTGTGGTCCGTTGTTAATCGAGACGCAGAAATGCAGACATCAAACCAACAAACGTTGATTCCGGTGATTGTACGGTTCTGATCCAGTTCTGTATAATGCCTGAAGAAGAAACTTAACGTTTCGAAAGCTTGCAATAAACCATGCACTGTTAGTCATTAAAGGTATCACCAGAATCAACGTTTGTTGGTTTGATGTCTGCATTACTAAATCATCTGTGAGCCTTTTAGGAGCTTTACCAAAATCAAATACAATTGAGCCGTCAGGTGTTTGTATGGGCTTAACCCGTGTCCCCCTGAGGCATGTTCAGGCCAGCTTACCTCTGTGTTCATTGTGAAGAGAGTATGGAGTACAAGGGAAAGTTGGACAATGTTATCTGACCTGACTGATTTCTCCCACTCTATCATTCAGCTCGTCTCGTCTGCCTTAGGGCCTTTTTCCAATACGCCCGAATCTGGGCTGAATCTGCAGCATTTCCCTGCCTACGTGTGGGGTGGGGAAACACTGCCTAACTATCTAGTGACTTACCATCCAGATCACACTGCGGTGTGAATCTGGCCAGCATGCAGCAGTTTTATGCATGGCACGGCTTAGAGATTGCAAATCTGAACGACATGCTGCAGATTTATGCGTGGCATGGTTTAGAGATTGCGAATCTGGATGGCATGCTGCAGATTTATGTGTGGCACGATTTAGAGATTGCGAATCTGGATGGCATGCTGCAGATTTATGCGTGGCATGGTTTAGAGATTGCGAATCTGGACGGCATGCTGCAGATTTATGTGTGGCACGATTTAGAGATTGCGAATCTGGATGGCATGCTGCAGATTTATGCGTGGCACGGTTTAGAGATTGCGAATGTGGACGGCATGCTGCAGATTTATGTGTGGCACGATTTAGAGATTGCAAATCTGGACGGCATGCTGCAGATTTATGCGTGGCATGGTTTAGAGATTGCGAATCTGGACGGCATGCTGCAGATTTATGTGTGGCACGATTTAGAGATTGCGAATCTGGATGGCATGCTGCAGATTTATGTGTGGCACGATTTAGAGATTGCGAATCTGGATGGCATGCTGCAGATTTATGCGTGGCACGGTTTAGAGATTGCGAATGTGGACGGCATGCTGCAGATTTATGTGTGGCACGATTTAGAGATTGCAAATCTGGACGGCATGCTGCAGATTTATGCGTGGCATGATTTAGAGATTGCGAATCTGGACGGCATGCTGCAGATTTATGTGTGGCACGATTTAGAGATTGCAAATCTGGACGGCATGCTGCAGATTTATGCGTGGCACGGCTTAGAGATTGCGAATGTGGACGGCATGCTGCAGATTTATGCATGGCACGGCTGCAGTTACGCAGCAGAACAGGAACTGCACCCGAATCGGAAACTGCCACGGCTCCTAGTGAACATCAGCCCTTAGATGCCCTTTCTCCATCTACTACCTTTGTAAAATAAACCTTTTTTTTGTCATTTTCACTGCAACACAAAACGGACAGTGATTAGATCCTATTTTATAATAGTCACTTGTCAAACTGCAACGGGATCCATTGGATCTATTGTGGTAACTTCTGTGCTGACCGCTATTTTTCTGGAAGAACAGATGTGTTTCCCATATAGCCTATGGTTGAAATGCATCCCACCAAGGCTCCAGCCGGCCCACAATGGGCCATTGTAGCAGACACTCCGCTGGCCATTCATGGTCTTGCTCAAGTAGGATCCCAGCCTAAATTACAGAAAGTATCAGTGATACAAAATGTATTGCATTTTCTTTTCAGATTAGACACTCAATTTTCAAAAACTGTAAAGCACAGAAGTGAGAACGGACCTATATTCAGTTGATCCCACTATAATTCATGTTGACCTGTATTATCTTTACATCCTTTGCTTTCCTCATCCTCTTTTTTTTTCTTCCAGAAATCTCTTGATTTTCGAGAACTGAGGGAGGCAGAGCCCCACGCTCTTTGGGAATATCCCTGCAGGGCCTTGTCTGACCCAATAAACGCCATGACCTTCAACTTCCAGGAGGCGGTCCCAGGTGATGTCATGAAATCAGAGGGCTCTGTAAACCTAGTGAGGTGCGTATAATGCTGATTCCATTCCTTCTATCAGGGCCTATTCCACTAAGGACACAATACTAGGCTCCTTAATATCCCAAACCTTTGCTAATGAAATCACTTGGCCATTGGTTTGGCGGAGGTTGAGAAGTTTATCATTATGTACCTACATAAGCGAGTCATGTTGCAAGAGTCTGATATTTAAAGGATACCTGAAGGGAGAGGGAGATGGAAGCTGCCATATTTATTTCCTTTTAAACTGTGTAAATGTCTTGGCTGTCCTGCTGCTCCTCTGCCTCTAATACTTTTAGCCATAGACCCTGATCAAGAAAGCAGGTCAGATGTTTGATTTAAGTTTGACTGGATTCTCAGTATGCTTGTTTCAGGTGTGTGATTCAGACACTACCGCAGCCAAAGAGATCAGCAGGATTCCAGGCAACCTGTATTTAACAGGAAATAAAAATGGCAGCCTCCATATGCTTCTCACCTCAGATGTCTTTTAAAGTCTTGCTGTATGAAAGAGAGTTTCCCCCCTCACATATACTAATGTGCCACAAACAGAAAGTTAATATCACCAACTATTCCAATTTTATTAAGGTGTATCCATATAAATGGCCCACCCTGTATACAACAGTCTCTTTGTGTGTCTGCTTGGAGGAGGTAAGTCTACCTCTGCCTCCTCTCATTTTAACATTTTTAGTCAATTTTATTCTTTTGCCGCCTCTGTCTGCATATACAACTCTTATATTACTGTAGTTTGCAGTGGAGATCCAACGAGCTTTACAGTTCTGCTCAAAACAACCCACTTCATGACCCAAACGTCTTCTCTTCAGTACTCATCTCTGAGATGTGTGTGTTTTAAAATGTCTAGCATGTGTTAGAGAACACCTGCAGTCATGAGATCTTGGTAATTGCTATTCATTTGTTTTTAAAAGTTTATTTTCTGGCTTCAGCAGTTTCAGACACCTGGAACAATCTTGTAGTCAGTGAGATCACTGGATCTGCATAGTCCTGGATTAGTGACTAGCATAGATACTGGTGAAGGTGAAGAGCATGCTAAACGGTTATCTTCAGTAACATTTAAAAAAAACAAATACAAAACTTTCAGATAAAAACATTACCAAATTAATATACAAATTAGAACTTTGGCCTGCCCCTCCGGGTCCAAAACATGTCAGCTACACTGTATGATACTATTTTGATGTTAAGTTTTTAAAATAAACGGTATTGATTTTAGGCAAGTGCGGAGTACCTCCTTTCTATGTACTCTCTCTGACTTGCGGTAAGTCTTGTCTCACCACTGCATCCACTGGGCTGAGCGAAGTCCTACCTTTTTTGTGAACATTGTACACATGTACAAGAGACTGTCTATATTAAAAGTGCGCTGAATAGCTTGTTATGTACAAATATAGGTCCCCTGTATTGAATAAAAAGCTTTTCCTTCTTTTCATTGCTGTTCTGCCTCTTATGGTATTTCTGCCTCTGACAGGTCGGGAATGTGTCATGGTGTAGTACTGTGGATGGAATATCAGCTGACAGAAGACATGCGTGTCAGTACTGGCCTTTTGGGAGTGTCTGAGGAGGAGGTAAGTGACCAGAAGCATGATTTTCCCACAGCCAGTGATAACTTTTTCATAGAAACAGTAACTGAACATACAGAATACATGCCTGATCACTTCTGTTCTTGTGTGTCTCAGGGCGATTGTCAGTGGTATCCACACAGCAAACAAGGGGTCTTCTTCCTCAGTTCAGTCACGGAGCTGGAGCCGTCTTCTATGAAGCCCTGCACTTCAGTCAACTACCAGCTGACTTTCAGTCCCAAACATGGAGACATTCAAATGAACTTCAGCTCTAAATTCTAGCACTCCCTAACCTTTTTTTCTCTCAGGTAAAATACTTTTTCCAAAGCAAGTCCCTTATTTTTGGGAAGACTGGATCAGGGTTATGAGGTATTTTATTGTTATTAGTTTCTTTGGCAACAAATTTGTTTCTTGGCCCTTAAACAGAAAAGACAGCCCTATCTTAAAGCCAATCTCCAAGAATTAAACAACCTGATCTCCCTCCTTCCCTGAACTTCCCCACTTTAATATGAAAATGAGTCTGAATATTTAAAATGCCTTCAGGCAGCAAAGTCTTGACAACCATTGGGCTCTTCTTGCTCGAGTTCCTTGACCCTAGAAACAAAGTGCTGCTTCCCAGGAGAATGATGCTGTGCTTCAGTTTGTCCTGTGGGAAGAGGTGTTATCAGGACTGCCTCTCATGCCACAATTCAGAGAACTATAGGTGGGGGTGTGGCCTGTACTCCCAAACTTCCAGGAGGAGAATTGACACTTCACCACCAGGCGAAGACAATTATTTAGATTTGTTATTCATATAAAATGTAATATCATGCTAGTGTTTGAAGTGTGAGATAATGGATAAGATGGCTTTTTTATTCCAGTAATAATAATAATAATAATTTTGCTTTACATGATAATGTACTTGTACTTAAAGAGAACCAGACGAAGCACCCTCATGTATTTTCCATATACTGTATATCAATGGGAGCATGGCAGTAAACACCTACTCTGCTCTTTGTTTCATTCTTCTCTGCTAAATATGCCTGTTATCAGCTCTGCTAAGAATCCCCGACTGAGCATTCAGTCTAGCTTTGCCCCGAATGATTATAGATGAGTTAGTCTTCTGTGATGTCTTTTCAAGCCCAAGCCCGCCCCCACCTGGCTCTGTTTCCTGCTAAGAGGATACATAGCAGGAAATCAGAGCCACAAGGGGGCAGGCTTGGGCTTGAAAAGACATCACAGAAGACTGACTTAACTATAACATTCTGGGGCAAAGCTAGACTGAATGCTCAGTCGGGGATTCTTATCAGAGCTGATAACAGGCAAATTTAGCAGAGAAGAATGAAACAGAGAGCAGGGTAGGTGTTTACTGTCATGTTCCCATTTATATATATGGTAAAATACATGAGGGTGCTTAGTCTCTGGTTCTCTTTAAACCCAACTAACTAAAGTGAAATGGCAAATTCTCAAAGTAACCATGTTGATTAGTGTAAAGGTGATCATACACTGGTCGATATGGCCAACAGTAGGGCGTTGCTAGTCCCAAAGATCAGTGGCACGTGTCTTGGATGTCCCCGGGCAGAGACAGCTGTGTTGCATCAATG
This sequence comes from Hyperolius riggenbachi, assembly GCF_040937935.1. Classification (NCBI taxonomy): domain Eukaryota; kingdom Metazoa; phylum Chordata; class Amphibia; order Anura; family Hyperoliidae; genus Hyperolius; species Hyperolius riggenbachi. The sequence goes on along the minus strand of NC_090656.1, from coordinate 172,917,094 downwards.
GCGGACATTCTGGGTGCTATGGTGCCTCTATGTGACATGCAGGGAGCTGTGGTTCTTTTATGGGGGCATGCTGGGAGTTGTGGTGGCAGCACAGAAGCAAGGTAACTCTGCTTAGCTATGTTTAAGTGGCACTGCCTATTTATGATATATGCTGCATTTTGTTTATTGTATTAATGGAGATGACGGCTTCATCAAACATTTTGCTCGGCAGGCCTACTTAGACCGCTGTTAAGTTCATGTACATTTTGGCTCCACCCATGCCCACACCCACATTATGGTGTGTGGCCACACCCATTTTCCAGCTGGAGTGCCCAAAAGTGTCACAGATCTCTTTGGATCCTAGCAACACCTCAGGCCAACAGACAGAATCCTTTCCGATTATTATCTGATGAGAAAGGGATATATCTGCTCCAATCCCTCTACACACAACACAGAAATTCAATTGATTGCAGCATGAAATCTTTTAAAGTCTGTGTGCGCCTGCTGGATCTCCCAGTCTGCCCCACCCCCGGTGTAGCCCAAGCTTCTCTTCTGTCCGCCGTGCAATCCTGCCGCACTCTGCTCTCCCCGCCAGTGCCTCCTCCTTCCCTCCTGAGTCTATGTGATGTAATGCAGAACTTAAACACTAGGGGCAGCATGGCATGTACCTTATGTGACCACTAAAGGCCTCTAGTATTTGGCGTCTATAATTTGGGAGGTCACACAAGCGCCTGGAACTCGAAAGTAAGGAAGAAGCAGGGAGAGGAGAGACCTGAACTGCGCTGTGGACAACTGAGAGTAGCTTCATCGGTCATCGAATTGAATGCCTCTAGTGACACGCTGCCGTCCTGCTGCCGATCGTCTGACATTTTCAGATGTATGTGATTGACTGATTTTGCCTGGAAATCGGGTCATTGGGAATTGTTTGGGGCTCGATTTCTAGCAGGTTTGATCCATTGATTGAATTGGCCAGATATCGATTAAAAAAATTGGTAAGTTATAAGTATTATCTTTAGAACTAAATTGAGTTCAAAATTGTATTATACACCTGTGTGCGCCTGCAGCTGTGCTCCTATCCATAGAGACTTAAGATTGGTTTTATATTTGTAGTGTACTGTGAGCAGGCTGTGATGCTAATATTACTCAAAGCCTAACGTTGTGGGAATTACAAGTCTGCCTACTCAAGGGGAGAATGCAGTGATGGTGACTTTCACGAAGGCCTGCCCACTTCCCCATACAAAAACCTGAATATGGTGGGCAGTACCTTATCCCTCCGTCTGTCCTACTTCCTTGTCCTTCCTTTGTCCTTCTGTTCCTCAGTAGACTGCTTTTCATTTGGAGCACACCACTTAGAACTACAGCACGTGCAAGCTGTTCTTACCTCTCCAGTAAGATCCAGCAAGAAGAAAGTGCTGGTCTTATTTAGGTCTTAAGGCTGGGCTCACACATTCATCTGTACAGTTTCAGTCCTGTCCTGTCAGTTTTGTTTTCTATCCGTTTTACCTGACCAGAATGGAGCTGTTTACGTGTGAACCTAGCCATAGTAAACTGATACAAAACTTATAGGACAGGATTGTAAATGGAACTGTGTACACCTTTTATGTGGGAACCCAGCCATAGAAAACTCAAATGAAACTGATACAAAGATGACAGGATGACAGGACTGGAGCGGAGCTGTACAGATTTTTGTGCTAATCCCAGTCATAGAAAGCTGTTACAAAATTGATGAAAACTGACAGGACAGGACTGAAACAGAACTGTACACCTTTTATGTGTGAACCCAGCCTTACTGCTTCTGTCACTACCCCATGATTGCCCTTTTACCTCACCTTCAGCCACATTTCATAGCGGTACATAAAGCTGGAAGATGCTATTATTATTATTTAGTATTTATATAGTGCCGACATCTTCCACAGCACTGTACAGTGTATATTGTCTTGTCACTTAACTGTCCCTCAGAGGGGCTCACAATTCCTACCATAATCATATGTCTATGCATAGTGCATGTATCCATAGTCTAGGTCCAATTTAGGGGAGAGCCAATAACTTATATGTATTTTTGGGATGTGGGAAGAAACCAGAGTGCCTGGAGGAAACCCACAGACACTGAGAGAACATACAAACTCCGTGCATATAGTGCCCTGGCTGGGATTCGAACCAGGGATTCAGTTCTGCAAGGCGAGATCGCTAACCACTATGCCACCGTGTTGCCCATCCGTGAAGAGACGCCATTCTTCCAGATTATGGTGATGGACAAGGCTGCATATTCTTACCTGATGTAAAACAGAACAGATTGTTTGCGATATGCAGTCATTCTAAAATAGAACAGTTTAGTAAGCCCTTTGATAGTTTCTTCAATATGTATTCCACTGTAATGCTGAAATGATGGGAATTGTAGTAAATGTTCAGCCTGATTGTGATTGGAATTTGCTTAGTTCAATTTTGAACCTTGCTCTGTTTTAATTAAGATTAAAAAGTTTAAGTGTGGAGCTCTGATCAACAATGGAATATACTTTCGCTGTTGATTTCAGACCAGTTTTAGGATACAGGCTTGTCACCTCTGATGCATATGATGTAAGCTGGTACTCTGTGCCTATACTGATAGTAAACCAACTTCAGGGTACGCTGGTCACTTCTGAAAAATATGCTTATGAAATGTTGAAACCGATTGTTAAGGACCCTTTCACACCAGGTGGTGCGGCGTTTTTACCGCATCCCACCGCCGGGCAGTAGAAGTCTTCCACAGTACGGTGTGATGCAACTGAAGTGACAGTTTTGCCACATCCCCGACGCAGGTTCACAACTACGTTACCACGTGTCTTCTGCGGCGGCCCGGAAGTCATGTTAGTCTATGGCGACACGGATTTTTTAAAAATTACCGGCGCGGAAACGTATTTTTACAATACACTTCTGTGCACTTCCGCATACCCTGAAAGCAGGAAGTGACCGCAAGCACGCGCCACTTCCTGCTTGGCCCAATGCCAGATGGGGAATACCACATAGTAATGTGGTATTCCCAGAAGGCCTGTTTATTTGGTGCAGTGTGGCTGCCGCACCGCCAGTTTGCAGTGGGAAACCGGCTTGAGTGTTCCCTTTTCCCTTCCTGGATGTAAACTGCCTCTCTGTAGTACACCATAGCAACCTTTTACAGATCATTGTGACAAACCTGTATCCTAAAATAGGGCTTAAACCGATAATGCAAGTGTATTGCATTATTGATCTGATCCCCATTTAATTAAAGAATAGGTCCACTAGATTCAGGCAGGCATACAATTCTTGTTGCTTGAAATAATCAATCACAATGGTGTCTTCCATAATTTGCATTGCCATCTTCTGTAATGGACCATGTTGGATATTTGTATGTGTTTGCTACGGTGTTCCCTGCAGCCAAAGACTTTCTGCTGCTCCTTCCCCCCACTCAGTATTATACAGTTCTATAGCCCATTGTGAATTTCTATATAGGAATTGCTGTATAGATTGGGTAACATAGTCTATTAGCAGACATCTGTAGCTTTGCAGCCAAGCTAATATTGTCACTATGTTAAAGGATCACTAATGCGTAAAATTGGAAAATGCATATTTATAAGAAGTACATTTTTCCTAGAGTAAAATGAGCCATAAATTACTTTTTTCCTATGTTGCTGTTACAGTAGGCAGTACAAATCTGTCTAGTCCATCTCCTCACGGGGGGTTTTCAGTATTTCCTTTATTCTTTAGAAAAGTACTCTATGGAAAGAATCTATATAAGGAAGCCTGTCAGCCTCTCTTCTCGCATGCATGCTATTTTGGTTGTTGGACTGAGCTACTGCTGTTGAGTAAATGCTTTTGAAATAAAAGAAAACTCTGAGAAACCCCGATAAGGAGATAGAATTGTCCAAAATCTGTCAGATCTTTACTGCCTGGGGGATAAGAAAAAAGTAAAGTGCATTTCATTCTGGAACAAACACACACACACACACACACACATACAAATGAATACACATGCATTTTACAATTGTTGGTGATTGTGGTGCTTTAAATGGAATCAGGCATTGCACTAAACTTATGTCTGATGGAAGCTGCCATGCTAGTTTTGAGGCTGTGAATCTCCTCTCTGGCCTATCAGTGAGGTGACTACTGTGAAATCAGAACATGACTCCTGTGCGAGATAATGGCTGCTGTCATCTGATAGGTGTGTAGTGTGACAAGAGACTCCTGTATAACATGATTACAAGTGGAAATAGCAAAAACAAAAACATTTATATGGTTTGAGTTTAATGGCTATATACTGTAGTCCTGATCTTTACACTGAACTGTACAAGGCGGAGGTATTGTCTTGCATGGATTTCCTCTTCAGTAGGACAATTATACATGTAAGTTATATCAACTCATGCAACATTGGATCAATAAAGGCCTTGCAATGATGTGGTGTAGTGTAATGTGAGACATGTGTAAAGTGATATTAGGGCATTTATAAAATGGTTGATGATGTTTTGTCTCACCGGAAAATAATCCCCTGATGACATGATTTGTGATTGGCTGCTTTGGACAGCAGCTCCACATTTGCTACAGTGTTTATAAGTCAGCTGTAATGGGACAGGGTGACATGTTACTGATCTGATATTAAAACACGATACCATCTAGAAACTAGAAATAAATACTGAGTTTATTTTGAAACAATTTAAAGACCTACATTAAATGAGTTGTTACAGATGGAGATGAACGGGAATACCGATTGAGATGCACGCGCAATGCTGTGGGCCACAGAAGTCCAGAATGCTACAGAGCTCCAGAATACCGCGGACTGGCAAAATCTGGAATGCCATGGGTTGCAAGATTCTAGAATACATTAAAGTTCTAGAATGCCATGAGCTAAAAAGCATTCCGGAATGCCTCAGTGGCAAAATGCCATGAGCCACAGAGTTCCAGAATGCCTTAGAGAGTGTCAAAATGCCATGAGCTTTAGAGTTCTAGAATATTGCCCACTTCCCTGACCTGGCCCCAGTCCTCACCTCCTTGTTCAATCTTTCCCTTTCCACAGGCACCTTCCCCAAAGCATTCAAACAGGCCACTGTACTTCCCCTGCTGAAAAAACCCTCGCTCGACCCAGCACTACCCTGAAACTACCGCCCAATCTCCCTCCTTCCCTATCCTTCTAAACTCCTTGAATGCCTAGTCCACCAACGCATTACCCAATACATCAACACCAATACCCTACTTGACCCCCTGCAGTCTGGATTCCGACCTGCACACTCAACTGAAACAGCCCTCACCAAGGTGGTCAATGACCTTACCCTTGCCAGGGCCAAAGGCAGTTATTCCATCCTGCTCCTCCTTGATCTCTCCGCAGCATTTGACACTGTTGACCACCCCCTCCTCCTCCAATCACTACAGTCCATGGGCATCCATGGTCTTGCCTTGACCTGGATCTCCTCCTACCTATCCAATCGCTTCTTCACAACTTCCTTCAATGGCTCCTCCTCAACCACTGCTCCCCTCGCAGTTAGGGTCCCCCAGGGCTCTGTTCTGGGCCCCCTTCTTTTTTCCATATACACTTCCTCAATTGGCAAGCTTATCTCCTCCCTGGGCTTCAAATATCTCCTCTATGCTGATGACACGCAGATTTACCTCCATACCCCCGATCTCTCATCCACCACCATAAACAAAGTCTCCACGTGTCTCTCAGCAATTTCCTCCTGGATGTCTGCTAGGTTCCTGAAGCTTAACCTAGACAAAACTGAGGTCCTGATCTTTCCACCCCATGCTGCTGCACCCCTCCCAGATTTCCACCTGACAATCGATAAAACAACCATTCACCCTACCTCCCAGGCCCGCTGTCTGGGTGTCACCTTGGACTCTGAACTCTCCTTCATCCCACACATCAAAAACATCACCAGAGCCTGCAATTTCCACCTCCGTAATATCCCCAAGATCCGCCCCTTCTTAACTCTGGACATGACCAAACTGCTCATCCATGCCCTCATCATCTCCCGCCTTGATTACTGTAACTCCCTCCCTTCTGGCCTCCCCTTGAAACACACTGCCCCCCTGCAATAAGTGATGAACGCGGCTGCAAGACTCATCCATTCTTTGCACCGCTCCGCATTCTCATCTCCCCTTTGTGAATCCCTGCACTGGCTCCCTATCCGTTTCAGGATAACTTTCAAGATTCTATGCCTGGCGTTTAAATCTGTGCACAAAACCTGCCCTACCTACATCTCGGAGCTTGTTCACAGGTATACACCAGGTCGCCCCCTCCGATCCTCCAAAGACCTTCGCCTCACCACCCCACGCATTTCTCACTCCCATGCCCGCCTGCAGGATTTCTCAAGAGCTGCACCCACCCTCTGGAACGCCCTTCCACCACCCATCAGACTTGCTCCCTTTTTCAACTCATTCAAGCAAGCCCTCAAAACCCACCTCTTTATTTAGCCTACCCACCTCCTGCCACACAGTAACTATCTACTGAATATTTAACAGCCCCACCTAGTGTTTCCACCCCACCCTTTAGATTGTAAGCCTCTGGCAGGGTCCTCCATTCCCTAGTGTAATCTACAGGATCATGTACTCCTGTCCTATGACAGTCTGTACTTGTATTAATGGGCCTACCTAACCAGCCCATATTGCATGATCATGTATTTAGTACAATTTGCATGTATAACTTTGTTCTATGTTGTATAACCTTGTTATGTCTGTCATCCTTGTATCATTGTATATATTTATTGTCCAGCGCTGCATAATATGTTGGCGCTTTATAAATTCAATTAATAATAATAATGCACAGTTCCAAAATGCTTCAGAGTTCTGGAATTCCATTAGCCTCAGAATTCCAGAATGTAATGACCATCAGAGTTTTGGAATGTTATGGGCCACAGAATTCAAGAATGCTGCAGGGGTCTGTAATACCTCAGTTCCAGAATGCTGCTGACTGCAGAGTTCTAGGATGCAGCAGTTCTGGAGTACTGTGGGCCACAGAATTCAAGAATGCTGCGGAGTGCAGTAGTGGTGGCGTAGGAGTTCTAGAACGCTTCCTAATTTCAAGCAAGCCTTTACTTAAAGTGGTCTGAAAGCCAGCATTTCTACTTTTTTTCTAAAAGATTCCTCACAGCTTGAAAGCTACTATCCCAGAAAAAAAATTCTAGCAGAACATCACTGAAATGGTTAAACAAAGCACTTTCTCCTGCTATTCAGCTTCAAATCTGCATCCAAACTGGAGATAACAGTATATTTTTTACTTGTTAAACACAAATATATCAACAATGGAATGTAAACAAACACTCTTTGAGAAACTGTCTCTGCTTCAAGCACACACAGTGTTCAGAATAGCTCATTAACCACTTCACCTCCCTTGCTACGCTTATCTACTCCCCACAAAACTTTACTTGAAGCTCAGGGGAGTAGATAGGCGTACTTGTGGTAAACAGTGTGCTGTATGCCCAATAAGCTATCTGATTATGTATATAGGGTATCATTTTAACCGTGACAAGTGAGAGAATAGATTTTGTGTTGTTTGACAACTGAGGGCTAAGTCATGTGATTTTTTTTTACCGGAAAACTGAATGAAAAGCAATAAAACTGTTATTTTCATGTACTCTATACCCCTAAATAAATACTTGTAAAAAAAAAACAAAAGTGACAGCATTGAAAAGAGAATACATAGTTACCCTAGGGACTTAGCTTTTAAAATATGTATGCCATGAGAGTGTATTACTGTTAATCATGAAGATAAGGGCTTTTAATTACTGATAGAGTACAATGTGTGGGTTTTACCTATGGTAACATTGTTTATTTGAAAACTATTGTGGATGGAAATGGAGAAATAGTGTATTTTTTCATTTTTTTTTCATTTTTCCCTTTAAAATGCACAGATAATAACATTATTACTAAAAGCAAATATGACCCTCACAGAGCATAATTTGTGGCAAAAAAAAACAAGATATAGATCATTTACATCTGATGAGTAGCAATAAAGTTATTGGTGAATGAATGGGAGGAGCGCTGAAATGTGAAAATTGCTCTGGTTTTTAAGCAAAAAACCCTGTGGTGCTGAAGTGGTTAAAAGATTTTAATATATAATTAAAACCAGTTATAATAGAAAAATAATAAAATGCAATGTCAGTTTTCAGGGCAAGAAAAACGACACTTTGGAAACTTGTAATTTGTAAACAGACAATATTATGTGTGCACAAAATCAAATAACTGTATGAGTAATAATAATTAGGAAAACAAATTTTTTTTTTGAATGTTATGTCAGAGTTTCAGACCACTTTAAAGTGTAACTACAGTCTTGCATAATTGTATCCACTTGAGGGGAAGGAAAAAGGAATGATCCCCGCACTCCAACGATCACTAGAAGACCACATGTATAGTGCAAGCTGTTTTCTCACTGTGCCTCCACAGAACAAACATCAACTTGGTCACTCTTTAGAGAAGAAGCGTGGGCACCAGTGCGCTTCAATCAGCATTTATTGCACATTCATGAGTAAAACAATGTAGCAGCATAAGAAATGGAAACACCATCAGATTACATCACCCGTCCAGATGTCGCCCAACACACAGAGCCCGTCCTCCCAATTTTTTTGAATGTTATGTCAGAGTTTCAGACCACTTTAAAGTGTAACTACAGTCTTGCATAAGATGAAGTTAAAATCCATGACGTGTTCCCGCTTTAGCTGGTAATGGACATTTGTCCTGCACAGACGCAGTAGCAGCTTTCTGTTGAGCTCCAGCGGAAATAGCTGAGTCTGATTGGGTTTGCTCTACTGCACAGGCGCGAGGTAAATATATACATCGCCACTGTTCGGGGGAGCCAGCACTGGATCCCAGAGGCTGAAGAGGACGAGGGAAGCCTCTTTATGATTCTGAGGCTTCCCCTTCCTGAATAGAGGTTTTGGGGAGGCGTATAAATGTAATAAAACTGGTATACCATATATCAGTGCTGTCCAACTTCATGGGCATGGAGGGCCATTTTTTTTTCAGCCCCCATGGTGGAGGGCCGAAGGTTCTTGCTAGAGCCCCAACCCCCCCCCCCCGAAAAAAATGCAATTAAAGGATAATTAGATTGGCAGCACTTTTCACAAAATGCAATTTTAAATAATGGTGAAGTTACGCGCGCCAGAAAACACGAGGGTTCCATTGAGCGGCTCGCGTAGCGCTCCGCGCCGAAAAATGGGTGTGGCCATGGACCAGAATGCGGGTGTGGCCACGGGTGGAGACAAATTTACATGAACTTAGCAATGTGGGACATTAGATTAGGATAGTGGATGATTCACTTCCGCATGTGACGTACTCCGTGCGGGTACCATGCGCCCTCTGTTTACATCAGTCGCCGCGATCTGTGAGGTCTGATCTGTGAGGCAGCGGCAGCGGGGGGACATAGGAGAGGCAGCGGCAGCAGGGGGACATAGGAGGGGCCAGCGGCGACACCGGAGAGGCCAGCGGGGACACAGTAAGAGGGAGCAGGCATGGCGCCCATAGCGCAAGCCATGCCTGCATCCCAGGGAGACGAGCGGGCCGCAGCAGGTGGCCTGGCGGGCCGGATGCGGCCCGCGGGCCGCCAGTTGGACAGCACTGCCATATATAGTAAAAAAAAAGAGGTATCTTACCTCTACTGAAGACTCAAAGATGGATAGGGAGTCTTTATTTAAAAAAAAAAATCTTTTTGAGTCTTCAGTAGAGGTAAGATGCCTCTTTTTTTTACTATATATAGTATACCAGGTTTATCACATTTATACAGATTGGGCACCTCCCCACACCCTCTATCCAGTTATCCCTATACCTCCCACAGAGGTATCGACCTCTACTACGCTGTGACTCTATCGACCAGTAGAGAGGACCACGGGAGGAGAGCGACCGCCCGGTTCCAGATCGATCCGGGATGCCGAGTGGGAAAGTTTTTTTCCCGCACGCAGATACGGTGGTTGCAGGAAAGTTTGTGAGTATTCATTGCCCAAAACATCTAGTCGTCAGGTTGCACTAACGATACTGCACTATTGGGCTCCCGGTCTTCCCTCTCAACATAAAAAGGGACCTCACTTCTCATGTGAGAAGGGGACCCGCACCTGTAACACTACCTTCCCTTTCCTGAAGTAAGTACCCCAATGGCTGATTTTTTTTAATATATATTTTTTTACAGAATCTCTTTAAGAGAAAAGCTCTGACTCTGCTCACAAGATGATGCTTTTTGCATGACGGTGCATTTTCATTGTAATGTATTTTAAGAAGATTTAATAAAGCCTTGAACTTTTAGAAGATGCGGATCCTTACCTGATCTATTGAAGTACATTGTAACGCTGTGGCTCCACTGGGGTGGATCCAGCACGTTGTATTTGCCATTGGTGAATCTTGTGTAGTAATGTAATCCACAGTTCAGTCTGTTAGCAGAACACTGCTATTTTCAGCTTCCTGTCAGTTCTTTTAACGTGCAGTGCTCCCCCAGCATTAATACCTGTGAAACTAGCATGTGCTGCCTGCAATTAGGGTGAATCAGGGCTATAGAAAGTAATTAGAGTTCATTTATTGACCATTCATCTTTAGTGGTGAATCAAATATGGCCTTTTTTTGTTTCCCCATAATGTTAATCTATGAGAATATTTTTGAAAATATACAACCATTAGAAACTCGTTCTTAGCAAATTCATTGAAGCCTATGAGTTTGAGAAACCACGTTTTTGCACGGTTTCATATACGGTATGCAAAACACTTTATTTTAAATGCACTGAGGGCAGTGAGCATGAAAAAACACATCCTCTAGACCAGTGTTTCTCAACATTTTATTAGTATGTACCCCTTTTAAAACCCTGTACTCGCCAAGTACCCCCTAGCATAGTAAACCTTATCGCAAGTACCCCTTGACAAATGTATGTATGTATCATATTACATGATAATTGGTTCTAAACAATTTCCAAGCATTTACTATTGCTTTTATTTAGCTAAATTACTAATTTGGTGTTGTTTAAATGGGATTTATCATTTTCTAAAACTCTAAATTTGTTATTCTTGGTTAAGTATAGCAAGTCTGAGTACCCCCTGGAACCATCAGAAGTACCCCCCGGGGTACGCGTACCGCACGTTGAGAACCTAGGTTTTAGACCAGTGTTCTCCAACCCTGGCCTCAAGGCCCACCAACAGTGCATGTTTTGTGGAAATCCACACAGGTAGTTATTTAGCTCTGCTGAGACACTAATTACCTCACCTGTGAATGTTTGTGGTTTTCTGCAAAACATGTACTGTTGGCGGGCCTTGAGGACAGAGTTGGGGAACACTGCTCTAGACAGTTCTTATTTTAGCAGAAATTGGTATCTTGCTAAAAGTCCATCATATTTTTCTCCAAACTTTCAAGTCCAAAATGCAAATTTTGATGCAAAAATAACTTTGGTAAAAGGTCATGTTTCATCACCTCTAATATCACAGGGTATCCTGTCCCCTGCATGACACAACATCTTTGACATGGTTCCGTGGATTATATGATAAGGACATCGGCTCCCCTAGGCTGGACTGAGATTTTTGACCCCCATGTACAGGTCTTGACAGTATTTCCTGTAGCAGTTCCTGAGTCCGTCTTTGATCTCTTGTTATGAACCTTCTACTCCAAATACAGTAATATGAGAGCTGACCAATGGGACTTTTCAGGGATGTACTCTTGAGAGAGGTACTGAAAAGATGTTGTTCATTATAATGTGTCTATTAATTATCTGCTTTCCACTTGTTTATTTCTTCTTCCATCCCCCCCCCCCCCCCCAACCAAAGTTCCAATTTAGGTTTGCTTACCTTCTTGGAGTGTTCCATGTTTCATATTCAAGTCAATTGCCGTTGTTTGTAGACAATGGAATTGCCCAGCTTTGTAGTAAAGAAACTCTCTTCATGAACACATACTCCACACGTCAACACGCACAAAAAGTCCCATAGACCTACACTAGTGTTCTTTGGAGAGGCTGGGGTCTGCTATGTCATTGACAGTTCTATAATATGATTAACATACTGTATGTCCTATGATCAGAGATAGATCATTTTATGCTGCTACTCGCTAGTTTGTATATGTAGAACTTGCTTTGCTTTATTTTTTTATCTACTTCAATTTTTATTTATTTATATATTAAGTACTGATGTTCAGTGCAACTGATTTTCATATTTAATCGTGGCAGTTATGAAACATTACATATGAATATATCATATTTACCTCCATGGACAACCATTGACATTCACGAGCAGAGATATTAATCTCTTCCTCAGTTTTCGGCCTGCTACTGTGAAATACACAAACTGCTGAGTGCTTCACACAGGTCTGGTAGCCAAGTGAATGAGACCAGACTTCATCACATTGACCTCACCATGACAGAGCCGCTGGGATATTTTATTAGAAAACCCAATATACCTTTCAAACCTGTCAGCATCTTGTATTTTAATGTTTGTAAAACATAGCAGCTTTAAAACAATATGCAAGAGAATACAAACTGCTAATTTGTAAACTTAAAAAAATGAAAATTAATCAAAAACTACAATTTCTCTTTAACCTTTTTGTTTTTCAGTCTGTTGTGTAGACATTGTAGAAGTGATATAACAATGACAATCAGTCTTGAAATCTCATAACCAAACTCTTGTGATTTGTATTTGTGCAGGTCATCAGTATGAAATGGTGCAAAAGATCCCCTGAACAGAGAGCCTAAATTTTCATGGGGACATAGGTAAACCAACCATTTACACTATGTAGGACACCATACATTTCATTACTGTTTTTATATTATTCAGTATATATAAACAAGAAGTTTTGAATCCGGATGATACCATTTATTGGCTAACTTAAAAGCCTCCAGCCCGACGAAGGCTATAGAGCCGAAAGCTTGCTTACTCTTATTCTTTTAAGTTAGCCAATAAATGGTATCATCCTGATTCAAAACTTCTTGCTTTTACCGATGGCTAACATGGTACAGTACCCTACTGCTACTACTCAGTATAGTATAGTATAGCATGGAATAATATATAGTACTAAGAAAAAGGCAGCCGCAACACAAAGCAAATTTGCCTATCTGTAGATATAATTAAAAACTGAAATGTCAGTAATGTATCTAGAAGGCTATAGAGTCTTATTTTATTTATTTTTTCTTGAAATTATTATTTTAAGACTAAGAGACACTCAATGAGACAAGCGTAGCAATAGCAAAGTGTGGGACTAGACTTACCTGGAGGCTTCCTCCACTGTATGTCAAACAGGAGGATAGCACTCACCCCTAAAGGTCTGCTACGGAATCAGCCTGACACCATAAGTCATTATTGAAGCTAAACTCGGCCCTAATGCACAAACCATCGGCAGTATTACATAGTTACAAACGACTGCAAAGTACCACTCATTGCTCAATTAGCTCAATCCGGGGTGCATAGGTAATGTGAGCATTGCTATGGTAACACCAGAATCAGATTTTATTCGCCAAGTACAGTGTACCCCGTTACCTGTAAGATTGGAGGGGTCCCCTCTGTTTATACATGGTGAACGCCATTGTGATATTCAGTTGGCGTTTTTGATCAAGTGAGTGACTGCATCCAGACCTGTTGGGACACCCTAAGTGGAGACAGGTTAATTGTCTCTACCTACCGCAAGTGGTTGGTTGCCCCTCCTGCAACCCACCTTCGTAAGTAGTTTTGTTTACACTATCTGGGCTCCCGTTGTCTCAATACATATGTTTGACTTTAGTTTGACTGGATTAGCTGTGTGCATGTTTCAGGTGTGTGATTCAAATTCTACTGATGCATGAAAGGCATTCAGGACTGCCAAGCATTTGGCATTGTTTAAAGGTAAATAAATATGGCAGCCTCCCTATTTCTCTCAGGTCAGTTATCCTTTGACAACTCAGGATCAGTGTCCAACCGCGGAATCAGCATTTTTTTCATCCAGGTCCTAAATTGCAGCAGGCTATAAAGTATAGGTCCACTGCAACAATCGCTACATACTTGCCGAATATGCAGTGGATGGGGTGTCGGGACACCCGGGAAAGAAGATACAAAACAAAAATCGGGACCCCAAATGGTGTAGTATGTCAGTAACACTGAAAACAATATAATGATAAAAGGGCTACTCACAAAGGTGGGTTGCTGGGGGCAACTGAACACAGGAAGCAGGTGGAGATAATGAACCCGTCTCCACTCGGGGTGTCCCAGACTGGGACTGGTGGTGGTCGCTTCTCCTTGCATACTGGCTCTACATACTCTGGCACTCTTATTGGCCTGAGGAAGCGGGCTTACACCCGTGAAACGCGTTGTCTGTGCAAAAATAAAATTCTCTTTTTTCCTATGAGAATGTCCTTAATGTAAGCCACCTCATTTATTGGTTTTACTGTTGTTTTTAACTCGGTTTTATAAACCCCTGGGCGCTTCTTTACCCTTATTGTACACGCCTAATATGTATATTAATTTTCTACTTCGAGATGGGACACACTTACTGGCTTGTGTTGAGTTTGAGTTTCTTTTTTACATTTGTTCCTCAGTAAGCAGACAGCCCTAGTCAGTAAATCCTGCAAAGAAAGGTTATTTGGTCAGGCAAATTTGGTAAAGTATATCCAGAAGTTAGATTACTGTCCAGGCCAACTGTTTGCTGTCATATTGGAAATATTATGGCTGTAAGCACCCATTTGGCCTGTCCTGCATTGAGATCAAGGGCAGATGGTTTGAATTTTCCCAGCCGATTGCTTTTGTTTTTCCTCAAGACAAGCTGGTGTCCGGGACTGCTGTTCCATCCTCCCCCTCTCTGCTCCATCAGTATGAACATGCAGACTCTCCTCAGCCAAGAATACATATCTAGGGAAGAATGGTTGTTTTCACA